>NW_022280206.1:44287-73399 GCF_004355925.1 Anarrhichthys ocellatus | reverse complement strand
CACACACACATTCACATACACCTCTGTATCCACTGGGACATGTACACTATGCAGCCAAATGTATGTGGACACCCCAAGTGATGACCTCTGGTTCTTAAGAGTGAAGCCAATATGGAAGTGTCTCAATCTTGCATTTTCTCTAATGGCCAGCAGGGGTTAACTTCTCTGGTTGCAAAAAGAAGTTAGGTTGTATAGAAGTCCATGAGAAAATGACCCTACTTCTCACTTGACTTAGTAAAGATTGTAAACATGAGTTTATGGTCTCAACCGCTAGTTTCAAGTCTTCAATACAGCATGATGTTCATTTAGTAAATTATGGTCCTTTTAGTATCAGACAATAAAGCAGGGTATGCTTTATTGATCGGTATCATGGCACCGAGGGCAACTGCCCATGCATCGGTATTTGACACCCCAGGAGTGAGACCAGCAAGTAAAAGTAATGCTTTTCTTACATCACTGACTACCGTTTACGTTGAGTTCGCAGGACCGCATCCAACAATCCTATTTCAGTTTTGTTATTTGGTTAACGTTCAGGTATCTATCTACATGCTTTGTTTGAGTGTCCACATACTTTTGTCCATGTAGTATAGGCCCCTCTCTTGGCTCTATTTGCTCAGATACTCTATTTTTGTGTACACTATAGTCATACTACAATCATACTATGAAGTCTTTATAGAGCATGTATTATTAATCAGTGCATTGCTACATAGATCTTCTTCTCTGCTATATATTACACTGCAGGCATCTCTCTAAGTGTTGTCCCAATGTACCTGGGTGAGATGGCGCCTAAGAACCTGCGAGGCTTCCTGGGTCTTGTGCCGAGTATCTTTATTGGAACCGGAGTCTTCG
The DNA here is from genome assembly GCF_004355925.1 of Anarrhichthys ocellatus. Taxonomy (NCBI): domain Eukaryota; kingdom Metazoa; phylum Chordata; class Actinopteri; order Perciformes; family Anarhichadidae; genus Anarrhichthys; species Anarrhichthys ocellatus. Next base: position 72,550 of record NW_022280206.1, on the reverse strand, counting down.
CTGCCCAAATCCTGGGCCTACATGAGCTTTTGGGAAAGGTAGTCAAATGGCTTTGCAACATTATTGTGCCTGACAAAGCACATCTTGGATGGATTAAAGTTGACTTGAGATGTCCTGAAATGGCCACCATTCATTAGAAATGTATCAAGTGTTTCTCGTAAACAACCGATGTTGTTATAGGTGTTTACCTATACAATAAATACATAAAAATTAAAAAACACCATATCCATCATATCACTTTTGTGTCACTGACTGGTAGACGTTGTCCTAACATTATCAGTGCTGATGAGCGTTTCAGCATATGTAAGTATGACTGCGTTGTATAACTTTTACAGGAGGAACACTGGCCCCTCTTTCTTTCAGTGGTGGTGGTGCCCACCTTCATCCAGTTGATGCTGTTACCATGGTTCCCGGAAAGCCCCAGGTACCTGCTGATGGAGAAGCACAACGTCCATGCCACCATCACAGGTCAGTGTTGTGGCACCGCTGCACATCAAGAAGGAGGCGCGTTACAGAAGGAAGACAACGCTACATTGTGCCAACATTTTCGCATGAAAACCAAGCAAATTTGAATATTTGTGTGTAACTGGCCCAGTAAAATGTTCAGTCGTAATCCATTTTGAGACATGCATTATTTTATTGCACTATGGCAGTTATGAATTGTGTTGAGTTTCATCACTAGAAAAACTAGAAAGGTTTACTCAGTAGAGAGCAGATCTGTGTCAGCAACCACCACTGCTCTATTGTGTGATTGAATGAATACAACCCATAACTGGTTAACCAACTGTGTAGACACCAATTGGCTGTTAGGCGTCGTAAAACACATATTCAAACTCTAAACCAAGCGTTGATGTATGCTGGCAATTGGCTGGAAGTTGACATGACACAACTTTGCCCAAAATAAAAATCACCAAGCTGTCTGCCCGCTTAGCAGCAGCTTGGAATTGGCGATGTACTCAGTAGTGTGTGTACTGGTAGTTCCGTTAGCTCAGTGGTTCTCGAACCTTTTCTGTTGCGCCCCACTTTGGAGGAAGAAAAATGTTCATGCCCCACCGCCACAACAAAATTGTAACAAAATGGTCCATGTTGAACTTTTATTGAAATAACATTTTGTGACTCCTCCGTCTGTGCTTTTTCAAATAATAGAATAAAGAAAATTGCAATCACTTTTAAGTAAACCAGATTACTCCATCAGACCGAAAACAAATAAAATGTGCAATCACTTTGTTAGAACAATGCAAATAAAGTTATATCTGTGCAAAAAGGAACTACACTTTGGCAAAAAGCCTCCTGTGGACAGGTGTTGTAAATTAGCATTTCGCTTCAAACACTTAACACAGTGCATCTGGGCTTTGTGCATAAATGTATGCTACAATTCTAATGCTACTGTGATGTCCATATCAAATAAAATAAACATAACATTATTATGAGATAGTGTCTCATTATAATGACTTACAGGATCTGTATTTCTCCTCACAGTGGCGGAAACGGGCTTCCATACATTTTGCCATGTATTTATTTATTACTTAAAAAAATAAATAAAAGATATTCTGCATTTCCCCCTGCGCCCCACCTGTAATATCACCGCGCCCCACTAGAGGGGCGCACCCCACAGTTTGACAACCACTGCGTTAGCTGTTCGCCAACGTCCAAAACAATAAAAGTGAACAAACTGATATCCCCCACTTTATGGGAGGGTGGTTAAAAGTAGTGAGTGAGGAGTCACCAGGCAGTCAATGGCAGTTTATAACAGGTAATGTGTGTTTTGAGAAAGTTTGAGTCCCTGCAACCCAGAGAGGTCCTTGAGCATGCAGCTTTTATGCTATTATAGAGTTTGCTGCAGCAGAATGGAAGATTAGAAGTGGACAGACAGAAGTGCACACTCACTCACGGACACACAGACACAAGCAAATGAGTGGTAGCATGATTCTGCAGGCGAAGATAATAATAATAATAATAATAATAATAATCAGAGCTACAAATTATGTGGCAGAGGAGCAGCATGTACACACAGAACAAGATGGGACTGGGAATTATGAAAGGCACTGATGACCGGTGGACAGACTGTCCAACTGACTGACACCGGCAATATTCTGTACCAACACTACTGTTATCTTGGTTAGCTAGTTAGCTTGTCTGACTTTCCGTGTGAAATACATCAGCTGGTGTAGCTGCAATGACTTGTTTCGTATGTGTTATTGTTTGTCCATAATGTGCCGTGACCATGCTGCTTCCTGTCCCCTGTCTCTCAGCCCTGAAGTGGTACAGAGCCAAGTGCAACATCCAGGCCGAGATCGAGGAGATGCAGGAGGAGCAGCGCTCCCTGTCGTCAGTGGAGACGCTGTCGGTGTGGAAACTGTTACTGGATGACACAGTCCGCTGGCAGGTGCTTAGTGTGATGGTCATCAACATCGGCATGCAGCTGTCCGGCATCGATGCTGTAAGGACTCTTTGAAAACTGATTAATGTATACGCAGAAGAACAGGGCGTTAGCTTGCTCTGCTGTCTGCCACAATGTCTTTTTGATATTATAGCCTACTATCTTTAGTAAGTCCAAATTTTAACCACAGTATAAGGTGCTTGCCCACAGAGCAAATACTCTTTAGAATAGTCATTCCAAGCATTCCAGTCATTGGTGAAGTCATTTTTGACTTTGTCACGCCAACTTTAAAATCATAAAGTCAAAAGAAATTGATGACTATGAAGTCTATATATTTCATACAAAATTGTTCCAGGTTTAAAAATAAATACGACCTCACGTTGTGTCAATCGCGTTTACACAATGACAACACAAACCTTTATCCGCCATTAAAGTTTCCGAAACAGTTTATACTTTCTGTGTTTTTTCACATCTGTCAGAGCAGCGCTGCTGAGACATGCAGACAGGCGGAGAGGATGTGCAGGAAAAGCATATATTTTGCGCAGATATCATATTTTATAAATATTACTGGGTACATTCCATGTTTCAAAAACACAAATATTGACAATTTGTATAATTTATTATTTTTGTGGCTCAAGGAGGGGCGCTCAAGGTGGGGCCACGCCCCATGGCCCTCTATTGGCCAGCCGCCACTGGTCATAGGCCTTTACAGTTGTTTGACCACACGTCATCATCCAATGTCATTCATTCATTAGCCCTGTTTGGGACCAGCGCTACCATTGCACCCCGAAATGAATCCAGTTTTGTGTCGTATTGCGAATTTTTGCTACAAATAGAATAATAAAATGCATGGGACTCAGTGCGCAAGTTTTCTGTGCGTAACCTTTTTTTTGGATCAAGAAAAAAAATATGTACTTTGTGTGCAAAGGCCTTAATTCATGTGACTTAGTCCACACTGACCAGAGCTCTGCCAACACAACTATTAATGTTACATATACTGTACATACATTGTGACCTGTAATTATACTGGCATTTGCCTAAAAAAACGGGGCCCAAAATAGTCTATTCATATAAGTTACTGCCCGGAGGGCGTTCCAATGTTTAACAGGTGTTTGCTGCAAAACAGTATCAACAAACATGTTCTGTTTCTATATCCCCTCTTTGAGCTCGTTTACCATCAACTGTTAGTTGCGAAATGGTGTCTGTTAAATGGAGTCTTTAGGCTACAATGATGAGCAGCACAAACTCCTGACGAAACGGCATCGGATGTCTTTTGTCAGTTCTGGCTCTTTTTCACTTTCCACTTTATCTCCCTCACTTCCCAATGGTTCAGTTTGCTCTTTCCCTTCCTTTGTCCGCCCAGACCACTCCCCCATGTTTCCACCACTCCCTCATCTAATTGATCTAGCTTATTAGACAAGACACTGAGATGAAAGTAGGCCTAAATGATCCCTCATTGTTTTATAAGCCTCTCGTGAATGAAGCAAAAAGCTTGTGTCATCATTTTTCCTGCCCGTACAATTAGCCAAATTCCCCCTCTGAATTATGCCCCAGAGATTCATTAATTATTCAAATGATTACCAGGGCGCCCGGGCCAGAAAGTGCACACTGTAAGCACTGGAGCTGAACTCATTAGCACGCCCTTCTCCAGGCTGTATTTTTAGCTGCTAATTAGCTCTGCTGAAACAAAGTGGAGCAGTGCTGAAGCACGCACATACTGACAACAGCGCTGAGGATGAGGATGATTGCGTTGGTGTTGGTGATGGAAACAACAATACTAGAATGAGAAGAAAATGAATCAATCAATATAACCAATGAGGATGATGGTGATGCGGGTAAAGGTGACTTTGGTGACCATAGTAATGAGGATGAGAGTATTGATGGAGATGATGGTAATAATGATGGCCAAGATGATAACTACGCATGACGACAATGGTTATAATAATTAGAATAGTGGTGACCATAGTGATGATTGTGATATTATTGTTGATACTGGTGATGATGGTCAGGAAGACCAGAATACTGATGATACTCTTATGCAACGGTAAAAATAAAAAAGTGACTCCGTTGACCATGAGGATAACAGTTATAACAGATGGTGATGAAGACATCATCATCGTCATCCAGTGTTTGCAGCTATACCTACTGCACTGTAATTTGTATCTATAGCCCATGGAAATCAATTTGTATGTAGTCCAGGTAATCATGAAGCAGAAAGCACAAGCCCACACTGGGTGAGTGGAAGGTTTTGTGGATGGGTCCAACAAAAAGCGTTCTTTCACCCAGGAGACCGCTGTTTGTTCCTTGTGTGAAGCAAGAAGTCACTGTTCATTTATTTGTCACGTAACTTGTGTAATTGTGTTATGGCACCGTAGTTATTTTAACCCAAACAACGATCTTTTCTTAAACCCAACTAAGTAGTTTTATTGCATAAAAGTAACCAAGTAACTCACAATCTTTTCCGAAACCTAAAGAAATATATCACAATCTTTTCTTCTTGGTTATGTTTGATGACTATGCTAAGAAACATGATCGCAAATCATTTACGACGTTGAAAATTATAGCGATTATGGTGAGGATAATAATGGTAACAGTGGTGACGAAGGTGTCTGACGAACAATGATTGTGACTATGATGCTGACAATGGTGACTGGCAGATGCTCGAGGTGATCTTCAGCCCTAAGTGCATGCGACAGTTGGCAAGCCTTGGCACAGTTCCTGGCACACCACAGGATGTGTGTGTGTGTAACCATTAATGCCAGCCATGTGTTTTAGTGTACTTACCTACCTGGTCCTCTAACCATCGCCGTCTGCTGTCTCCAGTTTATACCCCTCCCGTCCTGTCCTCCTCCCCCCTAAAGCCTCAAATTAAGTTAAATTAAATGTGAGCAAATATCTGCCGTCTCTCTGTGGCAACGCCGCGCCACCTGTGCAGAAGGTTCTAAATTTCTGCCTCTTCATTTGGATATTAACGCCATTGTATTTTTTTTTCTCCTCAAAGCATATGTCACATTATGGGGAGAAACATTTTTTTTACCTTTGCTTCTCAGCCAAACTGCTCACAGAGGACTTTGGGCTGCTTTGGGAAACTGTTCACTCAAATCAAACTCGTCCGATACCGCCGCTTGGTCAGTGGTAGTGGTGCACCAGATCATAAAACTCATAGTTTGGATCGGATCACGGATCAGAGTCACAAATCGGGAAAACCGCCGATCATTGATGATCCAAATTGGCAGATACAGTTCCCTTTGCTGTTTGATTTTAGCAGCTGGTCTACAAGGCTCCAGACTATTTTATTTTGCCTCTGTCCCAAAAATCATTTCAACTGCTCTGAAGTCAGTGGAAATCCTCAAAAATACTAAATGTTACCCTTTTACTTCATTGTAATTTATAGTAATTTTTTTTTCATACTTTTTTTTTTCCTTTTAACAGCTGTATTTATTCAAGTTTCTCACCAACACTACATTTTACGAGATGACAAGTGAACACATTATGGTAACGTTATAATTTACCTTTGACCAATACTCATTTCCACTGAACAGAGCCTGAACACATCATAATTTAACCATACGGAACCTTTATTCGTTAGCGGTGCTTCCACGGTTACTAGCTTTTCTTCTGTCAATTCAAACACGGATTGGTTGTTTACAATGTAACATTGCCAGAGATCGGTGACTAGAAAAGCATGAATTCCAATGTCCTGATCACATATTTTACTAAATATTGGAGGATAAATATCGTCATTAAAATTGTATTTCACACTGATGGTTTTCACACTGTGATGGTTAACGTTAACTTGTATAGTTAAGTTCGGCGCGCAACCGTATGGATCATGGAATGGCCCTATGCTTCAAACTGTGACGCTATAGCGTCAGCTTTGGACCTGTCAGGGACGCTTTATTATGAATCCCACTGCTCTTCTTGGCAAGACCCGCCCTGTGCAGCACTCAAGCGCTAGGATTGGCCATGCGTCCATGCTTGCCGAAGTGCTGGTAACCTGATTTGTTCAGGTCCTATGCCAATGGGCCTGTCCTGACCCTAACTATGTGAGGTCTACGCCCAACCTTAACAAATTGTCTCCGCCTAAACGGGTCTTGCAAAGAAGACTATATTGGGATTCAGAATTACGCATCAGGGAGAGGGTGTCCGCTTCCGCTTGTTACATGCATAGCATCTTTTTAAAATAAACTTAACATGTTCACAATACCTGTAAACGGTGTTCCAACGTAGGTTTACTTATTTTTACGGTTTACTGAGGCAACAAAACTACTTGGTTAGATTTTGGAAAAGGGTAACTATTTGGCTTCAAATAAGTTTGTGTATTCATCACACTGGAATTCCATTTTTAAAGCAGTATTTCTCATTCATCATTTTATTTTGGCCACATAGCAGCACTAGAACAAGCTGCAAACACAGCATTGACGTATAATTACGGTCAGATGAGACAGGTCCATGTTGCAGTAATCTCCATGGACATAGACTGTTCCCAGGCTGCCCATTTGAACTTGTAGTATAACTTATTAGTTATACTTATTAGTATAATAAGTATGTGAAAGCAAAGTCGACATCGATTTTTTTCTTTTTTTTTTTTTTCCCAAGTAACATGCATATATACACCTACATATTTTAAGGTAAATCACATAGCGCTATGTTACGTGGGTTGCATAATGTTACGTTATTTTACACTCATTTTAAGCCAAACACCAACCTTTTTTGTAACCTAACCAAGTAGTTTTGTTGCCTAAACCTAACCAAGTTTATTTTTTAATGTTATTGGAAATTGACACCCGCAAAACCAATGCTGGAGGGGTCAGTGTTGCCAATTTAGGGACTTTCTCGTTAAATCTGGCGACTTTCCAACTCCCCTTGGCGACTTTTTTTGTCAAAAGCTACTAGCGACAAATCTAGCGACTTTTTCTGGTGTCTTGGAGACTGACGCGAAAGCACGAATCGTTCTGCAGTTACTGTCCTCAACGAGCAGCGGGTGCTGCCGTGAGCTCCTCCGCCGTCCCAAAGCACTCAAAGGCGGTCATTCTCACAGTAGTCCCTCGCACAGCAGTCCCAGCTGCAGAAAGAGACCCACACTCTCCGCGTCCAGACTGCAAATGAATCGCGCATGCGCAAAGCCGCTGCCTCTCTCCTACAGCGCCCATTACAATTATGCAAATTAGGCTATGACGTCATTTAGTGACTTCTAGCGACTTTTAGGACAGCCAATAGCTACTTTCCTTACTGAGGAGTTGGCAACACTTGGAGGGGTACGTAGACCGTCATAGATTGAGGGTCGTTGACCAAACTGCCATATTTGGCGAGTTGAGAGTGAGAACGTGCTGTTTTTTTCTGTTAAATGTGCCATGTGCCCTGTCACACAAACCTATGCTGGTAAAACAGAAACGTTTAGAAAATGAAATAATTAGAAGTTTTCATTAAATGGAACTTCCTCGGCTGGTAGGCAAAGATTAAAGCTGCTATGTTTAGGATTTGAGCATGTCTGACGTTGGCGCTGCAAAAAAGACGAGGTGTGGCAGACAGCAATGTGTACCACTTGAACATTGGGAGGCTGCTTGAAAAATGTTCGTTGAAAGCAGAAAGCGGACGTTTTATTAATTCAACTTCACCTGTTAATGTTTAATCTGGTTTAATCCGACTGACAGAGAAAGATTCTAGATATTTGGTGCCAGTCGCACCCATATAAACCTCTCTAAAAATCACACAAGCCCCTTATATTTTTCAGAACATCTTGTTTTTGTCACCCTCACAAGCAATTCAGTATAATAATAATAATAATAATAATAATATTCTGTATAATAATATTCACTATAATATAATACACACACATCCATCCATCGATGCTTCATGTCCCTCACTCCCGTAACTGTCCATGCTGGATCTGTCCCCGATGTTTTAAGGCATTAGCATGACTGCATCCAGCTAGCCAAACCTTTCTGGTGTACAGCTAGTAGAGAAGCTTCGCATGTACTGCTTCCCTTTCCCGCTAGTCTGCTGTCTGATTGTGGGGTCATGTTGATCTGATATCAGCTCTTTCACCTGGAGTTTCTCCGCAAAAGTTCTCCTCTTAAACGGGTCTTGGAGGAGCAGTGCTGGCGCTCGCCTGTAGAGACTAGTCCTGATGAGAACGCGCAGCTTGGGGCGGAACGAATTCTGCCCATCGCTGAATGTATTTGAGGACGCTAATTGGCTAAATTGTATGTCACACATTTATATATTTAATCAGCAATTGGCTAAACTGCTTCATAGACCCGCGTCCTGTGGGCAGATTCTCCAGCGCTCCAGTCAGCTGAGACATATGCAGCCAGGTGGAGAGGACGTGGAGGAAAAGCATATATTTTACAAATATTATTGGGTGCATTCCATGTTTCAAAAACACAAATATTGACAATTTGTATAATTTCATTTATTTTTTTTATTTTGCGGCTGGCCCTCTATTGGCCAGCCGCCGCTGCTCACTTATCTTAAAATGCTTATTTTTCGACCACAGATCTGGTTCTATACCAATGACATCTTTGACAATGCGGGTATCCCAGCACCAGAGATCCCGTACACCACAGCAGGAACAGGAATTATAGAGATCATCGCTGGACTCATTGGGGTAATCTTACAAAGTAGAGGTGCAATTATTTTTGATGTTGTGCTGAGAAGTATTTTTTAAATATGATTTAAGAAAAGAAAATGGATTTACAGCATGCAGACCGCCAAAGTCTACATTTACATTTTTTAAAGGCAAAGTTTTGAGTTGAGGGCTACCTTAGCCAGTTAAAAGGAAGCAGGAGAAAATTTAGCTTTAGAGAATTATTAATTTTGTGGTTATGGCTCATACTGGGGCGGGATCAGCAAAGAGAAAACACAATTAAGATACTTCTACTATTATACTTGTTTTTAGCGCATATGTATGTTTACCATGTTCTGTCTTACTCACTAACCCAATATAAAACCATAAACAAGGCAACACGCATCTGAATTTAACACTGATGTCTACGTGTGTCGATCAATCAATGTGTCGTTGTCAAGGCTGCTGCTATGATGGTTACTGCTGTTTCTGTCAAAGTGTCAGTGCACGGTTAGTTGTTATGCTGCAGAGAAAGTCATTATTTTATAAAGAACTCCATGAGGCTTAATGTTTCATTCTTAAAGTACACAAAATGGTTACATTTTCCATCGTGCACGGTGGAAATGCCAGTATAAACATCATATTAAAATGGCAAGATAGCCATATACAATAGCTGGCAGTAAATGTGTCACGGTTAGCCATTTATCCGGCAGCACGCAACTCTGAAACAAGCAGTGTTTTTTATCTTCTTGTCTGTTAATCTAACAAGATAAAAAGATCAGTGTATCTTTTGCAGTGTTAGCACTGCAAACCCTAACCCTAATTTTAGTTTTACACGTACTGTTCTACACAAAACCAATATATTGCATTTTGTGACTATTTCACAAACTGTGTGTTGTTCCTTCAGATACATTAAAGCACACTGAGGTTTACTGTATGTTTTCGCATCTATAGAATGTATTCACAATGTCTTCTCCTGCAGTGTTTCTCCATAGAGAGGCTGGGCAGGAGGCCGCTCATGATCGGGGGGTTTACCATGATGGGCATCTGCAGTGCTGGAATCACAGTGTCCCTCATTTTACAGGTGTGTGTGTGTGTGAGACCCAAACCTTTCTACTACAGGGAGATGTGTGGGTGCAAGGCCAAAGAGACAGCAAGCAAACCCCCCCTCTCAGCAGCTGCTAATGTGCACTTTGAGCATCAGCTGAGCTGCTAAGTCAGACACAGTGAGAGTGTAGTTTTTCTCCCTGTGTGAAATTCTGAATTTGATGAAAATGACACATGGGTACTTCCAGCGATTGCAATCCCAGTCGACCTGAGGTCCACGGGTGCACAAAATAACTTCAAATTGATTCTCCTGTTAAGAGAAATCAAAGCAGAAAATGTAAAATCTCCATCTTTGTTGTCTCTTCTCTTTCTCCATGCTTGGTATATGTTTGAAGGAATACATCTCAGCCAAAAGGACCATTTTTACACAAGAATTCTTACCCCGAGCTTGGCTTCTTGAAGATTTTTCTTGCACGTCTCTATGAAGGCAATAAAATGTCAAAATCTGCGAGCACAAATGAGATCCATGATTGGCCGGATATCACTCCTGACAGACGCTAGGTGTCGGTACAGAGGTGGTTTTCAATCAGCCACTGAACACTACTCTACTACATCTCAGAGGTAAATAATTTACTTTACACTCCACTACTTCTCAGAGGTAACAGGTTTTGTTAACTTTTCAGACTGCAGAGGCTGATGAAATAGCAACGTTATTAGCGTTTTGAAACCCAATTATATATTTCTGCATTAACGTGTATGCTGCATGTTTTTATTCCTTTACATACTGTTCGTTAGTTTAATCTACAGTAATGCTATGTTTGTAGTGTCTGTACATTATGTACCTCTGTGGAGTAAAAGGTACATTTTTTTACCTCTGAGATGTAGTGTTCAGTGGCGGATTGAAACCCTAGCGTCTGTCGTCAGTGATATCTGGCCAATCCAAAGACGAGGATTGTAAAGGTGTGTTCAGACCAAACGTGATGCGAAGTATTCACGCGAGTAGATTGCATACAAAGTCTATGCACAGACGCGATGAGACTGGAGTGACGCGTATTCGCGATGGCGCGAATGACGCAAAAATCAACTCGGGCGACGCGTAATGCTGCGGCGCGATAGCCTCAGTATTGAGATGCTGCCATTGTTAAATCAGGAAAAAAATACTGTAGCCGTAGGTGGGCACCCAGAGCTCTACGATACCTCATATTAGTAGAGACCCGACGAAATTATGTGTATAAACCATATGGTACAAACAATGAAAAAGACGCTGCCGTATTTACGCTTAGATAATGTTGTTTTGAGTGTTGATGGGGCTGCTACAATGTTAGCATAGAAGTAGCACCGATTGATCCGAGCTCCATTGAGAAAACAAGTATTTTAAAAGTTATTTGCTTGTCGTCTTGCAGAGAGAACTAACAAAACATTAATTCAAACTTTTTATAAATCGGTATCATTACGTAGTTATTTCGGCGTCTCTTTTTGTCAGTTTATTGCAGTTGAATCACAGCAAAATCAGTTTATTTTGTGTTCATACAGCTGTAGTAAACAGCCGACGTGTGGCTTGCTAGACACAGTGAATACACCTCGATGAAATCCACAGAGCGTCTCCGGATGATGTTATGAACCCAGACAAGAAGGCGTTTAGTTTCCCGGGATATCCGGGACTTCCACGGTTGATGGCGGAAATAAATGACGCGAATAATTCGCGCCGCGTTTGGTGTGAACACACCATAACCAATTCAATTTAGTGATAAAATGGTGACTGGTGACTTACTGTCAAAAACAAAAAATATTCGGGTGAAAAAGCAAGTGAAAGTTTCGCGAGCGGAAGAGCAGTAGAAGTCGCGCACTAGGGGACGCTCCTCGCGCTCAAAGCATGCTTTTCTCCTTGCAGGCTACAATTTTGCTCGCACAAGCAGAGATATTCTGAGTGGAGCAAAAGTAATATACGTGCGCAGCTGTTTGATTTGCTCGTGCGGCGGGACCTCTACACACACGCACGCGTGGATCTCATTTGTGCTCGTTGATTTTGACATTGATATGCCTTCATACGTCTCCGCGGTGAAGGGAGGATCACAAAACGGAGAAGAGGCCACACTCGCAAACAACGAAACTAATTTATATCAAAAACATCAGTTTCAGACAAATCATGCAGCATAATCCAAGTCTCGTTTATCCAGTAGAATGCTCACCACTTTCCAAGCACATGCATTTTTCGCTAAAATCGTACTATTTAAACACTTGCATAAACAGTCTCACAGCTGTGCAGGTGCGTTACTCGTCTGTGTCCTGTTAATGCGGAAGTGTTAAAAGTTTCTTCATGAAATTCAACACTCAATGAGTTAAAAGATATACAAATTATCAGTTCTAAAGGGGGAGGTATTCCATTAAGCCGCTGCAGGATTGTGCATGACTCCAGTTCCTGAGATACATAGATTTTTCAGTCGGCATTCGGATACCACATTTCTTTCCCTTCATTGTATGTTATCTTTCGCCTGGTCTAAATAATAAAAACTCTCTGCATGTTGACCCTTAATGCATCTATTTCATCTTCTCACTGCAGCAACACATTGACACCAACACGGTCCTTTAAGTCTGTTTAACATAGTGCTTCCAGGCAATTTAGAGTGCCCCATGCAGACATGAGGGCACAGAAAGACCCCAGCTTTTCTGTTTTGTTTTTTCTGTCACTATCCTTGTTTCCTTCACTTTCCCCAAGTTACGTCCTCATAGGAAACGATTGGAAGTGAGGGAGGAGAGGAAACAAGCAGAAGGAGAGGACAAACACATCCCAGGTGTTTAAGAGGGGGAATGAGTCTGGGGAGGAACAGCTGCATCTGTTTCACTTTCGCTCATCGGCACGCACCTTATTCCCGCTTTGCCCGCGTGGAACAACAGCATTACATTACTTGCAGCAGCAGCGGGTGGAGGAGATATCGGGGAAAGGGTGGAGTCGAGTTTCCCATCAGAGAAAATAACTAAAATGTCCTGCTGCTCCTTCTTCCCCGCAGGCTCACTTATCGTTCATGCGCTACGTCAGTGTCGGCTGCGTGGTCGGCATCATCGCCGGCTTTTGTATCGGCCCAGGCAAGTTGTTCTCTAATGCATGATAAAGGACCAAACTCAAGCTGTGCACACACATGTGATAGTGGAACCTCTTGTATTGTTATGCACTATTAATATCCTTCCGAGCTGTAAACATGACACCATTAAACTGACCTGACCTAATTGCATTAAGTTATTCATTATATCACACAGTGTCAGAGGAGCTATGAGCAGATTCCAGGCAAGTGCGGTTGTACACACTAGAAAAAAAGGTTTTAATACATTATGTCAGCTTTACCAACAGAAGAAAAGCACAAACACTGGTTGACTACACTCTACTCCCTATATTGTGACTGCAAATATTTCCTTCATTTATTATTCTCAATTATTTGATCCATAAAATGTTCAAACTAGTCAAATGTGATTATTTTTGTTTGACCAGATATGTGGCATGTTCTTATAACGCGCAATTGTTTAACACCTGTGTTCTTATCATGAGTCCCATTGTCTTTGTAAATTGAAGGTGAGTGCCAGTTGATCCTAATTAGTGTGTAAAAACACCTGGCCAATCCACATAAAAAAGGCATGAGACTGCAGGGCCGTGTGCACAAACAGAAACTTGAAACGCCCCAAAAAAGGTCTAAAGAGGCTGGAGGACAGGACGCCAGTGGAAATTAATGCCAAATGAGCATTTTTAAATAGCATCAGTAGTGGATATAAAAAACAAAACATTCATGGGATGCTATTACTCGTTAAGTGTTGATGTGATGAGTTTATTTATTTTAAAAACGGTAATGATTTGTAAAATAATTGTATATATAAAAAATTATAAACGATAGAAATACTTTTGTAACTTAAATCCCATAATATAGTACAACTTTAGAATTGATGAAAACACAATAACCAATTATTTTGCACAAACGCATCAGCACTCATATGTGCGTAATTGCTCTTGAGTGTGGTAGATTCTGTTCTTACCTAAGAACAAATCCCTAAATAAGATGTGATATATGCTTTAAAAATTATAGTAAGTCAGATCTAATCTTACACGAGTTGGTCAGAGTATTCAAGTTGATTGCCAACTAAAGATTTAAACATGATCACCATTCCTACACAGTTCTCCAACCATGTATTGGATGCGTATGTATAGCTACATACTAAACATAACTGCCCCACCTCCTTAAAAAAACTAAACATACAAAAACTAAAATTAAACTGAAAAGTTAACGCTATTACAACCTTGGATGCCACACAGCTGTGAATGAGCCAATCACCGCACATTGCCAACAGCTGATTCCAATTAGCCATTACAAGCACAACTTCAGTGCTCTGACTGAACACCATACTCCATTTACTAAAGCTGGAACCTTTGACTTTTGGGCTTTTTTTCCCCCTTAAAAAAATGACATGATGAATCAATTGTGAAAATAGTTTAATTTTCTGTCAATTGAGTAATCAATTAATGGACGTTAGCATTTTAGCTCTGATGTAGACTGTCGTCAAAGATCCAGAGTTGGCACTCACTCTGGAATTTTTAGATGTCAGTTATTCCAATTAAATCCTACATGTTACTGGTGTGGAGACACACAATATGCATGGAGAGATACCACTAGAGGTAATTTCAGATCTGATTGCAGCTGAGGAGGGATCATTTTATTTCTTTAGCACAACAGGACTTTAGGTGACAAACGGCACCGCTGACATGGTTGGTCTGCAGAGGTACAGGTTGCTTTGTGTTATTAAATGGCTCCCTCTGGAGGTCATACCCTAAACAGTCTGTAAGGGTTTCTAATTTGAAGAAATGTAAGAGTCAGAGTGTGTCTCAAGCTATTAAAATTCATATTTACATACGGTTTGTCAAATCTGTAATGAGAACATTCATGAAAAGTGTTGTTCCACAGCTTCCTGCACTGAGTGATGCACATGCCTATTTATTCCCCCAAAGCAGTTATTCATGCGGACTAATCCATGTTCTATGGCCTCCTGTAAGAGAGACAAATAATGCAGTTTTAATGGTAGAATATGATAATAAAATATTAGTAATATGCATTTTTTTGATATACGACTCTCCTGTCCACACACTGGCCCTCGCCCTATCAGCTGGTTCAGTTCTCTAATTAGCATTGCATGAACTATATTGGTGCGAGAGATGATGAATGAACATGAATTATATTTTCCATACACAGCCACTCCTCAGTAGAACTGTTTTTTGATATATTCTAATAGGAAATTCATCTGCATCTTTTTTATGCATAATTAAAAAAAGAAAAACAAGTTACTTGATTTGTGAAGACAAAATGCTGCTTCAAGGCAAGACACTACAGGCAGACCATTGGTTTTTTCATGCACTGGTCCATTTGGGGATTTTGAACTTTTTTGTTTCTTTCAGACTGGTGGAAAGAAAACATAAAAATTGTACATTTAGCTTCTTTTTTTGTGACTACTTTGCCTTTTTTGTGCCTGTAGATTTCTACTAAATTCATCAAAAGTTAACATTAGATAATGCCTCATTTGCATATTCAAACATAACATTTTAGAAAACAAACAAAAATATCACCTTAATGTAACTAATCAACTGGGGTTAAAGTTTCGTGGTTATCTATTAGTTAAATGTTTTACCCTATTCACATGTAGTGTCTTCAAAATGGTTATTTTACAATCCGTCTCTTGAAAATGAGTTATTTCTCAGACTCTAAGACCAGAAATCACTTCTTCTATAGCACTTGCATACACCAAACTTTACAGTTTCATTTCTATCTATATTCTAAAGGTTTTACAGAGGGTTTTTTAAATTATTTTATTTTATTTACTGTGATATAATAAACAACGAAATTCCCTCTGTAAAATACTTTGACTCTAATTCGTCAACAAAAGGAAAACACTAATTCAGAACCTGGCACAATCCAATGTCCAGATTTCTCTTCTGGGAATTTATCCAAATTAGCACATATTTAATAGGATATTTAATTTGCACATTCAATTAAACAGTTTTTACTTCTTTTATAGAAATAAATAAAAACAAATTCTGCATAATGTGTGTCTATGCGTAATGGAAGACACAATCACGTTGCATTGTGGGAAATGTAGGATCAAAAGTTTTTGGAGTTTCACCAAGTTTTTAAAATTTTTATTTCAATGAGCAGTCCAACCTAATCAAGGTTCAATTCTAAATCGGTAACATGGACCTTTCAGTGAACTCATTCAACAGAAGTGTGTGATTTGTATTAATGTTTTTATGTGTTTGGCTTTGTTGCCGTTCCAGCGGGAGTTCCCTTCCTGATCACAGCAGAACTATTTAAACAGTCCCATCGGCCGGCGGCCTACATCGTAGGAGGATCACTGAACTGGCTATCTAACTTCACCGTGGGCTTCGTCTTCCCCTTTTTACAGGTGAAAGCTATACAATGTGCTGCCCTGCGTGAGCTTTTGTCTTTCCTAAATGTCAATGCTCTGGCTTTTTAACAACCACAAATGTAATGTGACCGGAACTGGTAAATGTGATCTTGGTATGCTTCCAATCTTAGAAAACAATTTTTTAAAGCTCCAAGTAGCTTATGACTGTGTGGTTTTCCCACTATTAAATTTCTTCTTGCAAGCCTGCATGTCTCTAAGAGCGTGTGTTTCCCATCTTCCCTTCTTTATTGCGAAATAGATTGCTGTGACATCCACCATTGGTCCCTGGCCATGAGCCAACCATTACATTTTTATAGTTATATGGTATGCATCTTAACCACTAGCACAGCAGATGCCCCTCTTCCTTTTTTTCTAAAGAATTGGTTGTCTTGTTGGATACAGCTGCAGTAGTGAAATAGTGGTCGCTGATGTTATTGTCTTTGTAGTGATGTGGCGATGAGCAAATTTAGCTCCAGGAAGTTGTTGCCAAAGCAAAAAAGAGAACAGTGGTAACAAAGGCAGAACATGTAACAATGAATGCATACTACTCTTCTTTCACTAGAAAGAAAGGTCATAAGTGAACGCAAAGACAGTCGTGCTTGTCTTGCTGAGTCCCACATGGTTCCACCTTGATCAACAGCGCTGTGGAGAGATCAGGCGATGCTAGACAGGAAATGGTGGTAGGTCACATACATTCTCACTCCCAACTCGTCAAATCCCGACGCTTGGGCATTGGCCCTAGAGCGTCAAACTATGACCTTCTAGGTACCCGGTTAGCTTTGGACGTATCAGGGACGACGTGTCATTTTATGCTCGTTACATGGGTAGCATCTCACGTGAGTGACATTACCAACATTTATTTTTAGTTTTGCATGGGACACGAACCAGTCTACCGGATAAAAGTTCGGTATTCGCCGACCCGTCCGTCCTCAGTGGACTTTCTCTCGCTGACCATCTTTCAATGACGCAGGTGGTTTAACATTTGCGTTAGTTGAAACCGCGGTCTATCAGACGCTGAAGGGCTCTGACTAAGCGTTGGTATTTGACGAGTCGGGAGTGAGGCTGGGTTGGTATCCCTAGTTAAGATATGATCACGTGGCATTCACTTCTTATGGAAAGGGTGGTAGATAATATAACACTATACTGTATCTGTTGACTGGGAGTTTAATTACCTTGAACAACGAAGTACAGCAGATGTGATGTGTGGTATGTGCTTGATTTTTGGGCCCTTCTGTATATGCATCTTCAAGCCAGATATATGGAGCTTTCAGAAATGTTTCCCAGTCATGATTACAACTGATTGTTTCCAACCTTGTGCTGCATCATACCTGTCCTGCCTTGAAAAACCTGAGAAAAGCATGAATTCTTGACGCTTTCCTTCAGCTTTGCTTTCTCTCTTGAGTCCCCTCTGCTTTTATTCGAAATAACTATTTTCCTTTTGGATCAATCACTTGTTTCATCAAATTTTTCTGTTCTTATCTCTCAATCCTTCCAACGATCCTCTATCCATCTGCCACATCTAACCATCAGATGTCAGCGGGGTCTTACTGCTACTTGGTGTTTGGCAGCATTTGTCTGTCCGTGGCCATCTACGTCTACATTGTCATCCCAGAGACAAAGAACAAGACATTCATGGAGATCAGCCAGATGTTCTCCAAGAAGGAGGCAGTCCTAGAGACCCAGGGTCTGATCCACGTGGACCAGCTGAAACTGAAGAAGATGAATGGCTACGGTGGGTTGGAACATGCTTCACTGGAGTTCGACAGCTCTTCGTCTGTACCTTAATCGAACTTAAGGTTCTCATTGTGACTACAAAACAATTAACAACTTCTTCTTCACCACTGTACTGTTTTGATGTGTAGACATGAACTAAATACCACCTCACCTGAAGTCAGTGGGCTGTGGTTGGGTGTGCTGTATGTACAATTAATAGCATGCAGTTGTGGTATTTGCAACTTCAATCAATTTAATGTTTCAGTCTGTTTCAGCCATTGGGTCTTATTTTCATTGCCGTCCATTAGTAGTTAATGGCTGAGATCTGTGACCAAGGTGGCATCACTGGAAATGAGGCTGACGGGGCAAGAAACACAAGCAGTCAGACATGTTGGAAACAAACCTCCAGGTTGGGCATTCTGACGGAAATTCTCTCGCAGGTTACAAACATATTTCCAGCATTGACTTGCTGTCCTTACTGTAGTTAAGCACACCGTTTTTCCCTGTTCAATAAGGGTTTATTAGCAACACTTCAGGTGCTCCAACTTCAGTTTGGCTTCCAAATAAAGTGGCTAAGATAATCAGAACAATAAGTTGGTTTGTTTGTGCAACTTCAGTGTATCAATGTCCAACCTTGTTGGTTTCACATGGGACACGAACATAGCTCTCCTTGGTGAAAGTCTTGTGTGGACCTCTTCCATACACAGACTTACGCAGACTCTCGTCGAATACAAAGGTAATACGCAATGTTCACAATGCAGTTTTGTTGCATGGAAACTTTTTTTTTTTTGGAGACCGGGCTGCTATGTCACCATGTTCCCAGATCTCAGCAATTACTTTGACGATTAAGAATGATGGTCAAACTAATATAAGACCCAAGTTGAAAAATCTGAATTGTGCTTTTTAAACTATCAAAAATATGGTTCCTTTCAATTTAGCTCTTATTTTTGTAGTTCTGACCATCGGTTTAATAAGTACCCACCAAAGGGAGGGGGTGCAGAGTGCCGAGATCTCGGAACAGTAAGGCGTCACTTAAAACAGCTTAAACATAAACAAACTGTCAGACTATTCAGAGCTTTGTAGGTGCTAGTAAGAATGGGGACAGCGCCTTCCTACATAGAAAGCTAGCTAGCTACATCCATGAAAAATAGAGATAGAAAATGAAAGTGTGGATGAGATTGGCACAGCTGTAAAAGTTGCTGAAATCTGACTTACAAAAAAAACTATAACTCTTAAATTGATCTTCTTAAAAAACATCTTCCATCTATCTGTAAACTGTAATGGATGTCTACAACGCATGGCTAACCACATGGTCAGATAACAATAGGTCATTGTGGGATGGGATGTCTACTATGACACTTTTATAAAAAATGTCCTGTTAGTTTAAGTAGTGTTTACAATAAAATGTGCACCGCTAGCTGTCAGCCACTACGTGCCTTTATCCATTGTTTGAATCCCAGCGGAGTTTAAGTTGTACATGAGCGTCCCACATGTCAACATGGTAAAACAAAAGGCAACGAACAATAAATACATTTTGGTATATAAACTAAGGTTTGACTTAACAAAGTTATCAGAGCTTGTGAACCTTTTAAAAATATATTTTTTTAATCTATTCTATATTGCAGTAAAAAAAATGTCCTTGATGTGAAATCCCAATATGTCTGCATGTGTTGACTACGTCATCTTTTTTATTTTAGGGTCATATCACTTGTTACTATTTTTTCCCTTGTCATTTTTGCAGAAAGTATCAGAGTACTCTGTACTTTCTGAGTTGTACAGTAAAATGGGTTAAAATACTTATTGTACAAACAGCAAGTTCATGTTTGTTTGAATATATGGAAATATATATATAAGACTTTTTGAATTGTTTAAAGATGAAAACGTTAAATAATATTGTAATACAGTATCTTTGTGTGTTTCAACAACTGGTTTACCATCTCTCCAGTAGCAATCTACATCGGTGTCATATCCAGCTCTGGGTAATATGTAGTTATGAGAAAACTATGAACTGCACAGCTCCGACCCTGGTTTTTCTTTTGCTTGATTCATAGTCAGATCTACAAAAGCCTGATTGTCTCCAAAGTTTAGGACTGAAGAGTTTAAAGTTCCTTTGGGCTTAATGGGGTGTGGACATTATGACTCTGACTCCAGCATACACTTGAGTATCAGAAGACTGGCTACCTCTGCTCTAACCCGACAATCTTTTCCTAAACCTAACTAAGTGGTTTTGTTGCCTTAATCTAATCAATAAGCCTGTTGCCTAAACTTAACTGAGTTTCCTGAGAAGACGGATGTTTATTTTGAAAAGACTACATGCATATAACGAGCGGCAATTGACGCGTGTTGCTGGCTTTTGTAGGAAAATGCATGAAGAATTACAACTTTTCGTATGACGTCATACGAGTCGTATGAGGATACATTGTCCCAGGATTACGGCCACAAAGGTCAAACTAATTTTGTTAACGATAGTTCAGTTATGTTCAGTGTCTTAGTAAACCATATCAGTGAGCCAGCATGCACAATACCCAGGAACTAGCTCAGCTAAATGGAATGCAGTCATTTGTTAATATCATCAATTACACCACCTGTGTAAAACCTTGTCAAGTTATGTTAAATTATGTTTTCCTTTTCTTAAAATGTGTCATTTTGGGGTTTCCTGTTTTATTGTCCTGTTTTATTTTGTCACTCACCTCTCCCTCTTCGTGCAGATAACCTGAGGCTTTATCTAACTCATACAATTACACACACATCCTTGTACATGTATCTTTGTGAGGACACTAACCCTCACCTTGACCATGTCCACAAGAACCCTTATGCTATCCTTAACCATCACAATGACAACCCTTACCCTTTTCCCCAAATGTAACCTAACCCTATTTTAACCTAAACCTAACCTTGACAGTGCCTAGGGTACGTGTTATTTTATCCATCTGTAAAAAAAAACATTTTTTAAACCTACCTCTTATCTTCCAATTTTTACTTTTCTTATCCCTTAGCTTCCTTTAATTCACTCTCCTCTTATTTATCTCTTAGACATTTTATGTCTTAATATTTTAATCCTGAGAGTTTTAACTTTCTTATTGTTGAGATTATTTTATTGTCTTTTTAAATCTTATCCTTCTTGTAAACTTTCTTTTCCTAGGTTATATTGACTTTTATAGGGGGATTTTAAAACTCCGAGCCTTTTTAGAAGGATGTTCTTTCACAAGGAAGCCATGTCCCTAACCCAACCTAACCCTTTTCTAACCTAAACCTTAAAACCAGGTTTAAACTCTCAAACAGGCCTTTGAAGAAGTATGTCCTGACTTCAAAAAATGTCCTCTCTGAAGGTCTAAAACTCAAACTGGTCCTCACAAAGATAGACATACAGGTGCACACACACACACACACACACACAAACCATGTTGACCCATATTGCCCAACACCAAACCTAACTCACTCCTGACCCTTAGTGGTCAGAAAAGGAATTACCCTACTAGTCCAGTCTAACAAAGAGACACTCGTACAGCTTGTAGATGAATAATGTTAGACAGTGGTGAGTTGTGGAATACACTGAGTACGCTAAATATAGTGTGTTTGCATGTTTTTGTTGTGGGACAGCATGTGAATGCATTATGCTTTTGATGTTTTTCCTGCTAAAATTTGCTAACGAAGTTCAAATCTGTGTGTGATTCAGAACAATGTGTTTCATCGATCTATACTACCATTTTGCCTCCTCCCCCTCTCTCTTTCTTTCTCACACACACACGCAAGCCACCCCACACATCCCAGATTTGTAATTAATGGCAGTGCCTCTGTCACTAATAAGCATTCTGGTGATCTTTAAAGTAGTGTGCTCCCCTCCGGTCATACAAGCCTTTCCGCATGTGTGTGTGTGTGTGTGTCCCAGTGTCCCTTGCCAAGTGGCTGTCAGTGGTGCTGATGGCATCGCAGCAGGGAGGCACAGGACAGTGACAAATGTCTGTTGTTATGGAACAAGGCCGGTGACAGACAGAGTGGCGACAACGTCACTGGGTAATAAAACTAGATGGATGATCCAGCAGCAACAGCTCCACTACAGCCGCTCACAGCTGCTGTTATTAAAACCAGAGAGGAAGAACAGAACACGGGGGAAAACAGGGCTACAATAATGTGGACATAGGACAACCAAATCAACCCACAAAAGATACAAAAATATCACAGCTAACAATTTTACACTATAGAACTTGTTAAGCCATGAAAGCAAATACAAGCCTTTCAACCAGGAGACTGGGGTTTGTATCACAGAGTTGTTGAGTTATTTTGACATTACATGTTTTCTGTACTTATGTTACATTTTAAGCCCAACCATGATGCTTTTCTTAAACCTAACTTAAGTGGTTTTGTTGCCTAAACCTAAACAAGTATTTTGTTGGAATTTACTTTACTGCTACCTTAGTAAAGCACCATAGTTTGACTCGCTTAGAAAGTAACACCAAGAGTACTGACCAAGCTACACCGATAACAATTGAGGGTTTGCATCGGTCTGGCGTCACAGCATTTCCCGATCCACACTCTATTCCAGTTGGTAGCCCCAATGCACCATAACGTTGTTTTCCAGGAGTTCAGTGCCATTTGGCTGTTTTTACACTCGTTGGAAAACAAATTAAATACATGTGTCGGATCTCTTTGCACAACCTTAATAAACCAGCTGAAGGTAGAGGTGCGTACGCAACCAAGTGGACTGGAGTGTGGAACAAAAACTGGAGCGTGAGTCATAAATAGGTTTTTTTTGGACTGCATGCGGACGACCACGTGCAGACTTGGGCAGGTGACGACATTTACAGCAATAGACGTGGCAAGTAGGAGTTGACCTTTAGAAGAAACGAACAGATGCACGTGGAAAGTCGGAACGCAGAGAAAATGACGCTCCATCCAATGGATGTAGATGCAGCTAGCTTAATTTATCCTTCTTCATGAGCAAAGATTGCCTTTAATCTCTGAAACAAGGAAATCTCTCCTCCGTGTTCTGTATTTCCAACCTTACTCTCTCTCATAATTCACTCGTCGAACTACAATTTTTTTTTTTTGCGTTTCCCCGTTACCTGTCTCTTTTTCTCTGCCATCCGTCTCTCTCTCCTCCCCTCTTCTGTCTCTCAGAGCTGTTGGTGGCGGCCGTGTAAATGTTCTGGCAGATAGCCGATGAATTTGGCACTTCTCTGCTACAGGCTGTAAGTGTTTTGTCACAGTGTGTTACGACTGGGCCGGCCCATTCTTTATCCTTTAGCACCGCGCTGCCACACAGACAGACATGTGAATCATTTGAATGCTGCTGCTTCACTTTCCGCCCTTCGTTCTGCAGGTTTACCTTTATAAGACTGGACCTGCTCATACACACTGCAGTGATGGAGCAATTAAGGAGACTTTTAAAGTTAATGTCATATAACAGAGTGGACCAATCAAGGGGCCCCGAAGGGCGTCGTAAGATAAACCTGAGAGGTCGCAAGATGATTAAAAAGATTGGAAATGCCTGTTTCATGCTTTTCTCAAAAAACAAATTCTCCTCACAGCAAGCCAAAATGGGAACCTTTGACTGAATGTATTTCCACTTTAAAGCAACTACAAGGAGATTTGAACTGGTTATGAACCAGTCTCAATGGAAACTGATGCCTCTATAGGAGCTACATAAGTTACGAGACCCTCAGCAAGAAGATTGGCTATTTGTAATATATTGACAGAAAAACAAGTGAAAGCTAAAAGACCGCTCAAAAACAGTTTTCCAACTTATTTCATTATTCAGGTGTTTTTTTGGTGGACGGAGGTTTCTTCAAAAATCATTTGGAAACACTACCGTGTCTGCAAAAAGACAAACAAACATGGAGAACATGATGTAAATGCTGCAGTATTGTTGCTTATCCCGTGGAGTAATTGTTTTGTCTGACAGCCGCAGACCATGTGTAGAGCCGCAGTCAAGTCAATTTTATACCACAAATACCCAAGCCCAATACCACAAATCACAAATTTGTCAGGACACCGTCACTTTCAGATGAGATAAAACTTCCCCAAAAAAACTTTATTAGGGAAAAAAAGCTCAGGAAGAGCAACAGGACCAACTGACATGCAATAGATATTGTACAGAATATATCAACATAATAAAATTACAGTATAGACAATCCAAATGACAACAATTATGCATATAGACTAGAAAGTCCGATCATTGTTTGTCTGTATCTTGAGGAATGAATGTTTGACACACACACTGCATTTTTTAATCTAATGATGATGGGAAAAATACTGCAGACACGGTTTTAAAATACAGTATTTTACAACTCTGGAAAGCCATGACAGCAGCAACTATTTTATTAGGATGATCATGAGGGAAATGGTAGAAATACGTTGTTCACGCTACAAAGAATTTGGTTGGCCAACGCAGATGAAGGTAAAAGCCAGTTGTTTTCTTTGCTAGGTCAATAGACTGGCTCCATTCAAATGAACAGAAGGGCTTAGGATTCTGACGGTCTGAACGTTGCCATAAGGTGGTTTGGCAGCTACATCAATAGTAGGGTCAATAGTAATAGTTGTGATTTTTAACACAAATATTAAACGGCATGAACAAAACTGTCCCATTTCAATGTGTTTCATTAATCAACAAAAAAAGAAACAGTTACAGGATCACAGTTATTGTCTTTATGGATATTATATGACATATGATATTTGAAACTCTTGACAACACATTTTTACAGTATAGTTGCATTTCCCCAAAAATATTACTGCCCTGTTTTATGTCTTTGAAAACTTGTGAATGTCTACAAGAATGTAGGAAGACGCTATTAAAATGTTTGCCTATGCCCGGCTGCATAACAGAAGTTTGAGATTGATGGAGATACTGGTGAGTAGAAACTAATGAACGTCTACCATGATGTCACTGGTCAGGTAAGAGGTGGACTGGCTGTTGTCCCCGTATCAGTCTTCCAGAGATGGGGCGGATGGGGGAGGTAGTTGGGGGGTGTGGGTCCTGGGCCTATTTTAAATGTAAATCCCCATTGCCTTGCCCCGGGGGCCACAGACACAGCCACAGATGCCAGTATGCTAACGCAGCCTGGCCAATAAGCATCCGAGGCCACTCCCAGAGCTGAGGCTGGTTTCTGCCGACCGCTCCGCTACTCACATGTTTATTCTCCCACATCATTAAAGCCAGTCACATGTTGATTGCAGCCTTTCAGTCCTCAATGTGTATGTGTTTGGGCGTTTTTTCCACCTGTTGGCTTTGATGTGTATGAGCAGTGTGCGTGTGGTGTTAAGTGGAAATGTAAGGCCATTGGCCCGGGGGTAAAAGATTAATGATTAACCATTTAATAGTACCCTAACTAAACTGATATGCATTAAAGGACTTTTTTTTTTATTATTATTTTGCTGTAGTTTGGATTTGTTATAACAGCAAATGTTATGAACATTCCCAAATTGAAATGAACAATGAAGGGATTTTATAAATAGTCACTTTGACAAGTTTTGTCGCCTAAAATGTTGTTTTTAAATGACTGACGAGAGGATAAATAGGACTGAACTGCACATCAGCATTTGCATTGTACATTCCTTTGTCATTTACCAGATGTTTCACTGCATTACACAAAAGATGAAATGATTTGATGACACATCCCTGATGTCTGCTGATATTCTAAGCTTTAGTTTATTGTCACCAAATCCCATGTGAGGATCCAAAGTGAATGTATCTACTAACAAGTATAGTGTGTGTGTGTCACAGCCTGGTGTATCTTCTTCCTCTGTGACAAAGAGCTCCATTAGAAACATATCAATGAGCCACACTGTAGTTTATTTGGAGTCAATCCCACGTGCACCGTTGTGCTGATGCAAATAATCACTAGTGAACCAAATGTGGATTCATTAAAATACTTCCTCTTGTTTGAGTTACGTTACTGACAGACTAGAGTGACCTGCTGTTTTAGGAAATTACAGATAGCTCTGTTTGTGAGCTGTTTATTTTTTCTTAAAGATTTGTATCGTCAGTAGGAACCAATGGGTTTGGAGTTGAGAGCCACATAAATGGTAAAAAAAAAAGAGTAAAAGTATTCAAAGACAGACCAACAAATGGTTGGTTTGGATCCTTTCACAGGAACTGTTAACAGTAAAAGAATGCCAGAATTTTCCTTTAATCACACTTCTTCACTTGATTTATCTATTTTGAAAAAACTGTATTATATATGGAAACGGCAACAACAAACAATACTCGGATGCAGTGTTGTTGTAGGCCAGGAAATAGGGCCATCTGGGGTTGTGAGCTCTCCAGTGGTGATGTAACATAATCTTTGTTATTGTAATTATTGTGCTTGTTTCTGGTCCTGTACTCATATTTCCTTTACCATTGCTTACTTGTTGGTTGCGTTTTGTGGATTGCTTGTATGGGCTTCTGTAGATCTGTGTTTGTTGCTGCACATTATACAAAATATTATTTATTTTTGAAATGGTCAAAAAAGTGAATTGTAATTGTAAGCATACAGTAGATTATTAAGTGGAGTTAGTGTACTGGACTGCACTTAACATAAAGCGCCACTAGAGGGAACTACTGATGTATTAAAACCTGCCTCATGACACAGAAGTAAACAGCAGGTGGAAGAAAGACACAATGTGGTAACAACGGCTCACTCAGACTGTGGGCCCTGTCCAGACCCTCAGACTGGCCCCGGGGCTCCCGTGCAGCTTCCCTCCTATTTGATTTCACAACACTGCTCCACGGGGTCACAAAAACATCACCCCGGCCCTCCTCCAATTCACTGCCTTTTCACTGGCAAACGTGGCATGGACATGTCATTACTCCGTTCATTTACGACTCCACCAAAACCCCAGAAAACAACAAATCACCAATACGCGGCTCAATACGCAAGGTGGCCCTCAGTGTCTGTGACCTCACGGGCCCCGAGCCCTTCCATTGTGGGAAAGGGAGTTTACCTTCAAACTCTTATTTGAAGTCATTGTAACTTGCAGCAGGTCATTGTGTAATAGGCCCTCATCTCGACAAGTAGCAACAGTTCACAACTACCTGTAATGGTGGATCCCCCCAACAGCGTTCAAAAGGGAAACCTGAGTGTCTGCCTCTACGAATAACAATACAACTGTTTCCCAGTTGAGTTGTGGGACTTCTGTGCTTGGTCCCTGCGATCCCACAGTGGGTCTATTGGGCCCTGGAAAGCCTCTTTACGGTCACTAATACACAAAACACAACAATAGCAGCCTCTCCAGATGCCACCATGATTGGCTGAGCTGTGACTTGAGCCCGGCTGTAAAAATACCATCAGCTCTTTGGGGTTTTGGAGAGCTGAATGGCAGTTTGATTGGGTGTTAATAGCGGTTTGGTTACTAGAAGTGCATGTTTGAGCTAATTGTCTCGAAAGCTGTGCTTTGTTGATTAGATGGCCTGGGTTTTTCTGAGTGGTCAGGATTAACATGTGGGTTAAATGTCACACTAAAGACCTTTAAAATCAGCTACTAGCTCACAGAGTTCGCAGTTGTTATTCATCAATTTGTTTGGAAAACTGGCCGCATGATGACGACATGATAACATTGACAGTGCAGCTAAATCCGTGTTGGACAATGCCAAGCTTTCAAGTCCAGCTCCCACAATCAAAGAGCTTCTTCTTACAGTAAGATGAAGGGAAGCCGAAACTTCTGTTCCGTTCCAAATATTTTTTATTGTGAAGAGTGGGATCCTCCTCATACATGGCATCCAGATACAACCCTGTCTCTTAAAAAATCCCATTCCCATAAAATGAAATTGCCTTGAGAATTTGACACAAAATAATGTATCCTCTTTAGAAGGCCTTTAGTGTCTCTCACAGTAATGTTGGTGCAGTTTTGGGCTCGTGGTTTGTCTCAGGAATATATTAATATGCGTTTAATATATATTCACAAAACACAGTCAGTAAGCAGCTGTGAGTTAAACTTCCAACTTCTATGTTACCGAGGTGTGTTGCACAAGTGGTGTTTGGTGCCATTTATGTTTGTAGTGTAGGTTTCAGCGCCGACTTCAGTTATAGGCTGTGTCGGGCCATTTAATATTATTATAATTTAAATATCAATTTCTAATTCTATAATCCCATTGGCAATAGAACATTGTATAGCAGCTAACCACCCACCCCCGGATCATGGA
>NW_022280206.1:40809-44277 GCF_004355925.1 Anarrhichthys ocellatus | reverse complement strand
GGGGGGGCCGCTACAATTGTTTTGTCGAGAATTCCTCAAGCACAACTACAAAGATGTCGCAGGGGCCAAAAGCGCTTTTGAAAGTCTCAAAAAGAAAATGATTGTTGGATAAACCGTCCCCGATTCGGCACTTTCTCACCACCGCCGGGGGAGGACGACCTTTGACCTTCGGTATCAAAGTACAGGGTGACGCCACAGCAGCCACCCAGCCAGCTAGAGCCGGCCCTCTCTCCGACTGCGCCCCCACCGCCGCCACCACCACCACCCGGGCTCACACACTCAAATTTCACCCCCACTGCTCTGCCCCACTCAACCGCAAGAAAAAGCCCCAAAATTCATGTCTCTCTCTTTGGTCTCCCGAGCCGTCCCTGTGGCTCAGGAGTCAAGAATTCAATTAGTTAAAAAAAGAGAAGAAAAGAGCGAGGCTGCAACAATGCAGCGATAAGGGGGCAGAATGTGCGTTCCCACACGTTAAATACAGGGCGCTTTCCCTGGGGCCCACAGAGCCAGAGGACCCGCACCGCAGGAGGCGAGAATAATCACAGCTCCCTCTGAACCCCCTCATTACACACTCACACACACACACACACACACACATGCACACCTTACATTCCTCACACACACAGATAGCTTCATGTGGACACGTATTACAGGCAGACATTCCCTTCGAAGAGACACACCTTGCAGACTCCCCACACTTACTGCATACATAAACACACGCTGAGAGAAACTTCCAGCACGCAAATTCACACCACACACACACACACACACACACCACATAAAGACCTCTCATTACGTCTTGGCCTCATACAGGTGTTCTCAAGTCTCAAGTTTACCAGGGAAGAGTGTTTTCACGCCAGACACACTCATGCCTCATGTTAGACACGATAAAAAACACCAACAATGGTCCAAGTCTGGGACAATACAACTCATACATGCAGCTTAATGAATGATAGAGATGTAGTTTTGTCTTAGAAGTGTACATGTACGTATAGCATATCATACAAAAATAAACAAGACAGATGAGTTCTTAGCTTGTTAAACTTCTGTAATGACCAAGTAACGCCTACTGTTTGCTTCTGTTCATTTTAGGAACAAGTATGATTCTCCTAAAAAAGCAATGCATCGACTCATAGAAAAGTAATCATCATTTATGACTAGGGATACACCGATGACTAACTCAAAGAGCTGGGCCGGGTGTGGGTGTCAATGAGGCCGATCCATTCAATTCAATTCTATGTTTTATATTATGTACACATACTGGTGAATTTTTATCCCTGCCCAGGTTTTAACTGATTTGTTGCTAGATTTAAAAAAAACACCAAAACACTTGTATTGTTAACTTTAAAGATGTTTTGGGTGTTCTAATTGTCATAATATATGATGATTCATGTGCACTTATTTGAAACATTTTGTTTAACAAAGTTAGCAAAGTGATTTTTAAGTCAAACCTGATGTTGCCTTACACATAAAATAATGACCCCAGTCACTTCCACACAGCGAGGCAGGCAGCTTATTGATCAAACACCGGTATCGGATCGGCTCTCGGTATCGGCAGATACCTAAAGTCCAGGTGGAGGTATCATAACAAAGGAAAAAGTCGGATCAGTGCATCCCTACTTATGACCAACTGTGTGTGGTGGTGTCTGTATCGGCAGAGAGGCTACACTCTGCCAGGAGTTTTTTTTCTATTTTGCTGTCTTCTGGATATTTCTGGGCCTCAACCTGGTGCCAGATCGTAAGCAGGCATCTGAGAGGAAGCTTTGAAAATGGCAGACACAGGTGTTTGAAAAATCGCAACCCACAAAGTGCCTTTAAAGTTAGTTTAGTTACACTTGTATAATAATATTCTCCAGTATTGCTAATTTGATCAATTTAATAGGACTTTGCTAGATCTTTAACTGTCGATCATTATCAAGTAATCTGTTGATGAGGGTATTTTTGGGATGTTTAGTCCCCAGAACTGGGTGAAATGGTTGAAAACAAAATCGTAAACAATTTTAATAATCAGTTAATCATTTCAGTCATTCCCAACATTTTATCACTGTAAGAATTGTTGTGCTTTTGACTGATGGTAGAAAAAAATGTAAAGACTTTTTGGACTAGATTATTCATTGATTAATCAACAATCACATTAATGGACAAATTAAATGAAACAAACATTAGCAATATTAACAAGCTTGATATATAAAATAACCAAATTGATTCTCAATGCAAGAAGCTGTTCTGCTGTCATGTATTACATGCAACATACAGTAATGTAGTTGTAAGCAGATAGAGGTGTTTATTAATATAATAACTATAACGCACAGTGGATGCTGCTAACAGATAAAGATTTTTTTTTAGGAGCAGTTGTAGTTGTTAAATGCTTTATGTTAATATTCCCTATAACTTCCTTATATAAAGTGTGTTATGAACAAATTATTAAATGTTTATACACTGCTTATATATGCTGAAAGCAGTAACGTGTTACCTTATTTTATTATAGGTTACTTATAGAAATGGTTGTTATTTTACAATCTAAATAGTTTATTTATCCTCATAGTGGAGAATGTTTGGTACTTTCACTTAATAAATAACTTAAATCATCCGATTTGTTGTAGATTCATTTTCAGACTAATGTGTGTATTCAATGAATTGTTAAAGTTTTTTTATTTGTGAAGGAAGGCTTGCAGGTTCATACAAATAATACTTTGAGGATTTTGAGTGATCTTTTCAATGGAATTCATTCACAGTTATTTTACATTTGCTTAGTATATTTAGTTATTTAGATAAATCACTGTTCCAAAAGTGTTAAAGTATACGTGTGTGGTGATCCGGGCAGCGAGGAGCCCTAACAGCGTGGGAGTGTGCGCTGTGTACCGGTGGCGGTGTTATTCATACAGCACATTATCCTAATGAGCGTCACTCCCACCACATTTTGAGCAGGAGAAAACTCTGTGATCACTGAAGCTCCGCTTCTAGTGGATCCCAATATAAAAGTTGTCGGTCGCGCTCCTCGCTGACCCCGGCCATGCAAACACTTGCCACAGAGACCTCCTTTCACTGACTCGAAACCAGAATGTCACAGAGTGATTGTGACTTTAACTTGTGTGGTTTTCTCATTTGTTTCTCAACAAATCCTTCTCCAGCGTCCATTCATTGAGTTGCTCGTTCTAAAGAAGTCCAAATAGTTTTGCTGTGCTCTGGTCCTCATAGATGGAGCTCAGTGCGGTGAAGTGTGTTTCCTCCTGATGAAGGCCTTTGCTCATTTCTAAGTATCCATTAATTAGTAAACATTATTCCATCAATCAATCAAAGTATCCGTGAATCATCATATAGTTAAGGATTTAAGATTAATAATTTATTTATTTCTCATTGGGTTGACAAACTCTTTTTCAGCCTCTCAACGTGTGACACACACGAGTCAAGAAGTTTTAAGGGTGTGTGTGTGTGTGTGTGTGTATATGTATGTATGTGTGTGTGTGT
>NW_022280206.1:0-20641 GCF_004355925.1 Anarrhichthys ocellatus | reverse complement strand
AAATAAATAAAAAATGAAAATAATGGTTAGTTGCATCAGTTTGAGTTCAGCTGGTATTAAGTGGTTTGTGACTATTCATTCTCTCTCTCTCTCTCTCTCTCTCTCTCTCTCTCTCTCTCTCTCTCTCTATAGATCCTTTGTAACGGGCACTGCATGCTGCGAGAACTTCTCCCCTCTTCGCGTCTGGGATGTTGAACGGTAAGTCGAGAAGCTGCTCTGACATGCTACAGCATTGCTGTAACTGGCAACACGCCAGATGTTCAATCATCCCACACAAGCTGAATGATACATGCATCATTAAAAAAATTGTGACTGTGAACCATGGTTGTTGTGAGTTGCACAGCCCAGGCCCTTTAGTAGAATCACCTGAAAGGGTTCCAGGTGGAACCTTTAAAAGGTCCTACCAGAAACCCAAAAGGCTTTTCCTATGGGGACAAGCTGAAGAACCCTTTATTATTTCTAAGAATGATGAATGAACGCTGGTTTTGAGGCAGTTCATATTACAGTTTAAAGACCAGCCCACCCTCCTCTTGAAGAATTTATAAAGTCTTTGCTGATTGGACCCAATATCATTCAACTGATATTGTATCTATATCGATATTATATCTCAATATATATTATTTTTACACAAGTAAGGTGTAATTTTGATCATTGCTCAGATATGTCTTTTTTTATCAAACAACTTTAATAGGCAAAAATTAATTAGGAAATCAGGTCTGTTCTTAAAACAACCAAAGTGTCAATAGCAACTGAGCTATTCTGTATTTATCATCACATTTATCATCTTTGACATTAGTAACATGCACGTGCATGAGTTGAGATATTGTGGTATTGAGATATTGTAGGTCATTTTATCATGGACATTATATATAGTGTAAATTTAACACAGATTTGTCCAACTGATTAGTTTGTGAATGTCATCCATCACTGTCTCAGTGAAATCCTGGAAGCAGCAGCCTGACACACAAACAGGTGAGAGCTGATGTCACAGTGAAAGTGTCAGGCTATGCACTTTCTCTCACTGCCTCACCTTGCTGGCTTCCTTGTAGACTAGCCCACCTTCCTCTTTCTCCTCCTAACATTTCTTTTTTTTTGATCGACACTTGAAATGATGAAGGCACTTGCAAATGAAAAGTTAGTACAAAATGTAAACCATACTTTGGTCATTCAATTTTTACCTCTATATTCTTCTTTTTCTAAATGTACCAAAACACTGGCAACGAGGAAGATCTTCGGTGGATAACAATGAGAATAAATACGAAACAAAATTTAAATCATACCCTCTAAAATAAAAATAAATCTGATTTTGAATTGACATTGCTAAGCTTGTAGACTAGCCCACCCTCCTCTTCCTCCTCTCCCATTCAGCCAAACCTTGTCTCAGTAGAGACACGCTCATAATAGTCATCATCATCAACTCCTCTTAGTATAACCTTTTGCACACATACATATGTGTCTTACTACAGTACAGGTGCACTACTGAGTCCAGTGCATTATAGGTTAAACATACTGTGATTATGGAGAAGTTGAACACCTAATTTGCCAGATTAATGTTCCCACACGGCTTCTGTTGATGTGACTTTTTCCAACGTACAATATGACTGCATCAGTGCTTGTACACGGCGACAGCATGGCCCCTTGAAGCACTGGTTTCAAAACACCATGGGACGTGCTATTCTTGAGCGAGGAGCAGCTCAAAATGAGGGGGCCTCTGAAAATTCCTGTCTCTGAAAAGCGAGGCTTAAACCTGATACATCCCCTCCAAGGCTGCTGTAATTCACAGCTTTACCTGGGCCAATTAAAACAGCCCGACGCGACAACACAAAAAAAGCTGCTTCCTGTGCCCAAATGGCCTGGAAATCTGAGGAGGGGAGAAGACAGGAGACACAGGGAGAGGAAAGGAAGGGATGGGCAGGCAGGTTATGCTGGAGATTGCAGGTGGTGAGGGGCAATTGACATGGTCACAAGGTGTAGCAGATTATGCATATATCCTCCAAAGGTCCACGTGATTTATTTCTTTCTTTCACTGAATCTTCAGGAATTATAAAATTATCCATGGTCTCGATCAGCTAATACTTGAGGATAAGATTTCTCACTCTTTATGCTACCTCAGTTGTCTGCTAATGACGCGTATGGGTTTATATCCAAGTTAGTTAAAAGCCTTATGTGTCTCATACGGACATTAAAGTTGTGTCAGTGCATTAGCATCGGACGCTGCGGGTTACAAGTTGGACCGTGAAATTAGGTTGTCCTGTCATAATGATAACACTAACTCTTATGTCTGAATTCCAAAGAAGAGACTTCTGTAACAGACAGATGAAGTCCAGAAACATTCTGTATTCTATCTGTAATGAGCTGTAATTTTTAGATAGCCCACGTCCTCAATTCGTATGTAATCTACGTGATCGTGAACCATGAAGTATAAAGACTGCAAAAGCCCGCACATAGCAGGTGGGTTGGAAAGTGGATGAGGATAGTTCAAAACTACGAGCGGTGTTTCACCCAGGCGACCACTGTTCGTGCCCCATGTGGAACAAGAAGTCAAAGTAGATTTATTTGTATTTCATGATCTGTTCCTAAACCTAACGAAGTAGTTTTGTTGCCTAAACCTAACGAAGTAGTTTTGTTGCCTACACCTAACGAAGTTGTTTTGTTGCCTTAACCCAGTGGTTCTCAAACTTTTTCTGTTGCGCCCCACTTTGGAGGAAGAAAAATGTTCATGCCCCAACAAAATTGTAACAAAATGGTCTATGTTGAATTTTTATTGAAATAACATTTTGTGACTCCTCCATCTGTGCTTTTTCAAATAATAGAATAAAGAAACTTGCAATCACTTTTAAGTAAACCAGATTGTTCCATCAGACAAAAACTAATAAAATGTGCAATCACTTTGTTAGAACAATGCAAATAAAGTTATATCTGTACAAAAAATAACTACAATTTGGCAAAAAATAGCTTATTGCAATTGGCTGCAATTAACCTGTTTTGCACTTAACATCTTTTCAAGATAACAATAAAGTGCAACCTGTGGAAAAACTAAACAAAACAAGTTCAAATATTTGGCTATAAAGAGTTTTACACTGCATTTTGCTTGCGATATTCATCAAGTTTCCTCTGAAAGAACTCCAGTGGCTTATTGACGTGAGTGGGGTGTAATGTCTCCAAGTGACTTTTTAATTTGTTGGGTTTCATACTATCCGCAGCTAGAGTTTTCAGACATAAAACACAGACTGGTCTCTCCTCATCTCCTACCGCATTCACTGTGAAACCCAGAGCAAGATAGGCGTCATCATATTTTCTTCTTGGCTGCTTGCTGTTCGTCTCGGATGCATCGCTTGCGGTTGCTTTTCTGTTCCCGCCTGCCAAATGTCTCTTCATTTTGAACACTAAGCCACACATGTGAGTCGCCAAGGATCATGGCCGTCGCGCATGCGCAAGCGTAACCTGTTAACGGCGTAACGTAAACATTTACACGAAAGTACAGGCATTTCGCCATGTATTTATTAATTCATTTAAAAAAAAAAAATTTAAAAAAATTCTGCATTTCCCCCTGCGCCCCACCTGTAATACCACCGCGCCCCACAGTTTGAGAACCACTGCCTTAACCTAACTAAGTTGTTTCCTTTGAAGACAGAAGTTTATTTTGAAAAGACTGTGTGCATGTAAAACACTGAAATTAACATGTGTTCCTGGTCTTTCTTAGAAAACCGCTTTGATGAGGAGCAAGTTAAGGCCTATCCTTCCGCTTAGCACTTACTTAGCATCTATTGTATTCATACTAGCTTATTGCACTTATTGCACTTATTGTTTTTATATTAGTTTGTGTCACTTATTGCATTCGTTTGTTTCTGCACTATACATTGGCTCTGGTTTATGCTCTTAGATGCTTGTTTGAGGAAAGGACATGCACTTATTACTTCTGGTGACTAGTTGTTCTCTCGAAAACCGATGTTGAATACACTTACTGTATTGTAAGTCGCTTTGGATAAAAGCGTCTGCTAAATGACTGTAATGTAATGTAATGTTAAGATATGAGGATACTTTGTTTTCTATTAGCAATCAGCTGGAGCTTTTTGTATCTGCAGGTCTGTCAGTAGAGTGGTTCAGAAGGCATTACAAGTCTGGGACAAATGAAAGAATGTTGTCTTAGTAGTGGAAATGGAAATAGTAGCTAAAGGAGTTTCCCTCTTGTCTTAGCTTACCTTTAAAAAAAGGTATTGGTCATGAATGGCAGGGAGACACGTTCATTATGGTCTTTGCTGCTATCGTCCTTACATACTGTAAGTCCATGGAAAACAAGCACCCTGAGGCATGTCTTACACGGTCATTGTTCATGTTTACGCTTATCGTATATGTCGAAGCATTTAAACCAGGGGTCTCAAACTCATTTTCATTCTGGGCCACATCAGCATCACGGTCGCTCTCAAAGGGCTGGTTGTAAATGTAAGACTGTGTAACTGTAACTACTCCTAACATATTGGTAAATAACTGTCTCTGCATTTGATTATTGTTTATTCAAGTGTAAAAATATTATACATGCAGTTACTGTATATAAATGTACAAATATATTTAAGCACATTTCTGTTATTATAACTTAAATCCTTTTAATTTAGGGTTAAGAAACCCACATTACTCTATCAAACTATTAAAGAAAATAGCAAAGACAAATATCAAACAAGTTATTACAATAACTTTGTTCAAAGCTTAAAATCCTTTCAAGGGTGCTGTGTTTGCACAATCCCACGTTAAGTATTTCATGTGTTGTAAAGCCACGTTTAAAGTAGTCTTCAATGTACTCACAATACATTTACATTTCAAATGTACAGTAACCAGCCAAAGAGCTGCATCTATGACTGTGTGTTTAAGTATCTCATAACTTCGACTTTCTATCTCATAACTTCGACTTTCTATCTCATAATTTCGACTACGGGGATAATTTTATTATCAAGTCTAACTTTTAATTATTTATTTTTTTATTACATTTTTTTCAACTTTTCTTTTTTTTTTGCTCGCGGATTCGCGGGCCACATAAAATGACGTGGCGGGCCGGATTCGGCCCGCGGGCCTTGAGTTTGAGACCCCTGATTTAAACTGTGTACACACGCTTTAAATGTTAGGTTCAAGAATTGCATATTGTTATGGATTTGGAGAATCAGTTGACCCCGTATCATCTCTGTCAAACCGATTTTCACTCTACAAATGTGTCAGTTGATCCCATGATAATGACACCATGCTGACACAGATGCACCGAGGCACCCTTGAGCATCTGTATGAGACGCACCAGACATTCAACTGACTCCAATGTAAACCCATCCACGTCAGTAGTAGAGGGTCAGTTTTAGGGACGTAGTTTAAAGAGCAAAACTGTCCCCTTAAGGAGGAGGTCCAGTTGGGCGGATGGCTCAAAAAGCAGACTTTCACCCAGGAGACCGTTGCTTGTGTCCCACATGAAACCAAGTCAAGGTTGACTTATTTTACCTTACTTTTGTTATGTAACTTATGTACTTATCCAGCGCGTATGTAAGGTACAAGCATACTTATTTTAACCCAAACCACAACGTTTTCTAAACCTAACCTAGTAATTTTGTTGCGTGAGTAAACGTAAAAGCTAGTCAAACCTGCTGTGCAAGTTTATTTTGAGAAGACACTATGCAAACAATTGCACACTATCACCCAGGAGACCACTGTTGGTGTCCCATGTGAAACCAAGTCAACTTTTGACTTATTTTACTCATTTTTGTTACGAATCTTACATACTTAACAACCAGTTACATAAAGTGTACTTGCTTCATGTAATTAAGTCACTTATTTTAACCCAAACTATGATGTTTGCCAAAGCCTAACTAAATTGTTTTGTTACGTAACTAGACCTCAAAAGTAAGTAAACCTACGATGGAAGTTTATTTTGAAAAGCATGTATGTATGCATGTAACGAGCGGAAACCGTCCCTGACACGTCCAAAACAGCCGCTAGAGGGGAATCTATGGCATCATAGTTTGAAGCGTAGGGCCAAGCGTTGATATTGGACCGAGAATGTGTTGCTCATTAATGATCTGTTGCACCAGCCTTCTTTTGGCCATTTTTCTAAATGTTTTCTCAAACTGGAAGTTGATTTAAAATATGATTTTACTGTCAAGAATTTTGTGAATGGAGAATACTCCACAATGTGTCTGTTGTGAGGAAAAATAGCTTGTAGACAAACCGGCTTCAGCCACTGCAGATACCTTCTCCTCCCCTGCCATGACACAGCACCGTCAGCCCCTACACACCCACCAGCATTAAACTACACCCTGTGCATTAGCGCAACAGCATGTCCCTTTGATCCGACAAGCACCTGAGCCAAAACACTGTTACACCTGCAGCGCCAAACAACGGCTGGCAAGAACAGCTGCTGCCGCCACCGCTGTCAGGTCACAGCAAAGAGGCCGCAAACTTCCAGGAAGGATTCCAGCAGTCACTTCCTGTCTTTGTGGGAAGAGAATTGTGGCAGCAACGTCTCACTGCCAGGTCTCATAATTCTTCCTTTTTGACAAATCACATCAAAGAATTTTTATTTTACTTTAGACGTGCTGTTTTACAAGTTTCAGTTGGGGCTCAGGGAAGAGCAGAAGTTAAACATGCTGAACGATAAGTAGTTTTTACTCCAAGATTTTTTTAACCAACTGTAAAACAACTACAGTTTTGGTCAGGAAAATTCAGATGTTTTTCGGAAATTATCCACCCATCAACCATTTCCCCGTTGTTGGGACCGATTGGCTAACCGCAGGTTGAAAAAGCTTTGATTTGATTGATTTTAATTTAATTTAACACTTTCTCTTATTCTCTCTGTTGCAATCAATTCTGTCTTTTTTGTTCTTTTTTCATCTCGGCGGCACAAAGAGCTCTTATGATCAGCCGTGTAGAGGGGGGGGATCCCACAGAAGTAGCGCCATTGGAGCAGCACACCGACTTTTTCACAGTGTCTTCGCTCATGGCTAAACACAGAGGGGGTGAAGACAGCATCAAAGAGAAAGGACCCTGACCATCGTTCCCAACTCGAAAAAGTCCCCACTGTTACTTCAGAAAAGGAGCCCTCCTTTTTTTTTCCACAATCAAATGGCCAGGCTGGGATACCTCACATTCCTGACACTGAAAAGAGCGGAGTGAAATGTCGGGGTGGACGCTCTGTTATACAAATTGCAGCAGGCATTGTCTTTGCAGTGGCGCGCACATATGCAAACATTTTTTTTTTAAAAGGTGGTCATTGTCGATGCGCCCCTTCCTCTCCACAAGGAACGCTCGCCTTCCTCCTGCGGGGAGCTCAGAGGTGCCGGGTAAATTGGGTTGACGTGCAGCAGGTTGCTCCCCTCTTGTTTGTTTTAGGGAATAAAAACCTCAGCGGGGAGTTTTTTCTCTACCTGTCTGACGGCTTTTGACGAGAGGGCCTGTTTTCCCAGTGTGTCCCCCGGGCTCCTGTTTAGAGCTCAACCTCCTAAACACACATGCACACACACACACACACACGCACACACACGCACACACACACAGCTTTTCTTTGGCCGTCCCCACCACTAAAGGATAATGCCTTCAGCTTCTTCTATTTTTTCCCTCGACATTGTCAGTTCATTAATGATTCCTTTCACAACTCGTGTGTGTGTGTGTGTGTGTGTGTGTGGCCCCTATAAAGCCAACCTGACTCCTGCAGAGAAACCAGACAGGCTTAAATCAGGACTTAGACCCTGTATGTCACACAGCCAGCAGCCCCTTCATAACAATCACTAAGTCCCCCCCCACAGCAGGGCCACTAGTCTGCCCATCTCACAAAGTAGATGCAGCTCAAACTGCAATGATTCTCGTGATTTGCATTTGAATCTTTGTGATTTTTAATTTTACATGAGGCTTAAAGGATCATTCTCATTAGGTTACACTCTGGCTCCTATTCTTTATAGTTTGCCATTGTGTGTTCCTGTTACAATTACATTGTAAATCCATCAAAATTAAATAATAGTATTACTTACATATTTTCCAGTAGACTATGTCTTGTCTTCATCAGGGTGGTATTTGGTTCTTAGTCCATCAATTAGCCACGTGACCCATGATTATAATGTTATGTATACCTAGTGTTTATGGTGATTTATAAGTTAAGTAATTCAATATGATAATTTATCATCTTACAACCAGACTGTATATAAGAAGTGGACGTAGTCATTGTGACGTCACCCATTGGTTTGTAGACTGCCGTTTTGAAACATCCATTTTGGCGATTTAGCCGACACCATCTTAGATTACGGCCAGCGCCATTGTTTCGCAACCAATGAACGGAAGTTACCATATTTGGAATGCAGAGGAGTGACGTCATGATAGCTCGCGAGTAGTTTTTCTTTTTGACACTAAGTGGGCGGACCCAGTCACCATTGTATAACTACATTTAATTGGTTACAATGCTCGTCTTTGGAGTGGCCGGATATCAATCTTACATAACTGATTATTTGTATAAACATGGGACAGAGTTCATGATTTGTTCAAACGAGACATGATGTGAAGATATGACAGTTAATGATTTCCTAAAAAATGTTAGAAGTGATAATTTGTACAAAAATATAACAGGTGTGATTTTGAACAAAATACACAATCATTGTTAATAATTATTGTGAGGAATAATTAACATTGACATGTGATCACACAGTCTCTTCACATATATTATTATTATTATTATTATTAAAAGGTGATCTGTGCAACTTTGTTATTCAGGAAGTTTGTATCAAACAAGTAGCCCTTTGTACTACTCAGTACCCTTGAAGTAGCTCTCAGTTTCCAAAAGGTTGGTGACCCCTGCTCTAAATGGACCATAATCTACTAAATGAACATCATTCTGTACTTGAAACTAGATATTCAAACCATAAAGTCATGTTTACAATGTTTACTGAGGTAATAAATCAAGTGAGAAGTAGGTTCATTTTCTCATAGACTTCTATACAATCAGACTTCTTTTTGCAACCAGAGGAGTCGCCCCCTGCTGGTCAGTAGAGAGAATGCAAGTTTAAGACGCTTCCGCATTGGCTTCACTCGGCAGAATCGAAGGTTGCCGCCTGATTTCAACGGAATGATATCGTGATAAAATC
Organism: Anarrhichthys ocellatus; assembly: GCF_004355925.1. Lineage (NCBI taxonomy): Eukaryota > Metazoa > Chordata > Actinopteri > Perciformes > Anarhichadidae > Anarrhichthys > Anarrhichthys ocellatus. Next base: position 11,540 of record NW_022280206.1, on the reverse strand, counting down.
ATATGTTGAGATATCGTGATGCACAGCTCCGTCGTCTAAATTGATAATAAGCACATAACAAAAATTTCTGAAACTCTGAATAGATAAAAATTCTGTAATATTGCGATAATAAAGTCGTAGTTTAATGCGAGTAATTCACTTAGGTACACAATGTTACCTTCAGAAGCAACCGAATCAGTTCATGGTGGTCTATTGTAGTGTTTAGTAATAGTAATGGTTGCGAATGAACCAACCCTGTCTCCTAAAAATTACGTTCCCCCAAAACTAAAATGCATTCTCAATTACGTTTGACTAAAAACGTATTTTCTCCCTGATTACGTTTGTGTTTGACGTATTACAAATACGTTTCTAATCAACATTTTAACACTTTAACCTTTTTTTCCCTCTCCATCACCGCCTCTCATTCGCACTATTACGCGGTCAGAATACTACCACAACACGCTGCCTGTCTCCGGCTGAAATGCGCTCATCCACGCACAGGAACAACACCGAGTTGTCGGCCGAGATACCACCAAAACACCCCGCCTGTCTCCAGCAGAAACTCGCTCATCCAGGCCGAGCAATGAGGAACATTACGCGACTACAATACCTCCACAAAGGCCCGCGTGTAAAATCCGGGAGTAACCGTGACTCTCTTAAAGGTTAGGTTTGGGTGGGGACGTGGCTTCCTAGTGGAAGTTATGGTTAGGGTTAGGGTTAGGGCAGGGTTAGGGTTAGATGGATACAAATAAATAAAATATACCTCCATAACACCCCACCACTCTCGGCTCATACCTCCCCAGCAACGAGGCACATCACCCGGCCACAATACCTCCAGAATGTCCCCCGGGTGAAATCCGGGACTTGGTTTTATGGTTCCGAGTGGCGGGCGCTCACCCATTGGCACCGGACGCGAGGTCTCCAGCCGCCCCCGCCATGAGGCACCCCATCGTCAGGTCTGTCAGCCCTCGGAACAGGCCGCGGGGCAACAACTTGTGGTTGGCGGGGGTAGAGGCGAGGCAGATCACAGAAAAATAATAAAGACTAGAGTATGGCAAAGATATGTTGATGAGAAACGTATTTGTAATACATCAAACACAAACGTAATCAGGGAGAAAATACATTTATGGTCAAACGTAATTGAGAATGCATTTTAGTTTTGGGGGAACGTAATTTTTAGGAGACAGGACTGGAATGAACAATCTCAGATCACACGTTTAACAGAGCACACTCAGTTAGTTAATGAAAATTCATAATGGCTAGAACTTTCCAAAGTCCGTAAAAGATCAAGTGTTTTTTCTTGGCTAATCATTTACTGTTTTGCCACTATAACAATCTTGACTTAACTCGCCTTTCTGACCTGGTTCTTCCTGCTCTTGCTTTCTTCCTCTCTGTCCTCTTCCCTCCCTCTTTGCACTGACAATCACACACAAACATATCGCATTCAGCTAGATAATTAGAAGATGCATAATCAACAACAAATTAAGTGTAACTTCTGAACACTGTATTTATAGATCAGAGCCTGCATGTCCCAGAAGGAAGTTCTGTCTTTTCAGAAGGTTAATGCTTTGGCACAGAGCTGTTGAGATCCGGCCCCTAGTAATTGAACTTAATTCCAATAAGAAACCAGTATCGTGTTAAATTTCGCGGATGACGTCAAACAACAAATTCGGTATCCACATTTCTACATCTTTTCTAATTACGACCAATTTGACACAAAGTTCTCTGTCAGAGCATTCACAAATTTGATTTGTTAACATTATCAATACCTACTTCTTCTTTTCCTTTGCATTGGCGGGTTTCCAACCTTAAAGGTGCATTGCGCCACCTACTGTAAGCCTACCGCAGTGTGTAACATCATGACTTTATAAAGGACGCCGGATATTATACCATTTAAAATAAAGTCCTTTGAACCTGCAATTATATGTTCCCTGCCTCTAACAGACAAGTTCGCAAAAGAGGACTAAAAATGATTTCAGAAAATGATTTCAGAAAATAATAATAATTGGCCTAAATATTACTCATAATTATTAGTGTTTATTCGGGGTGTTGAAAAAGAGTGTAAAATAACCAATGGAGCAGACACCATTTAGTAGACTGCCAATTACTTCTTAACTTCAAGGATAACTACAAGAAGAACACTCCTGGTTAGAAAGTCTCGTGTTTGACCCCTCCACCATCCAACCCTACCTCCTCCCTATATGCGGTCTTTCATCAAAACATCCGTCTGTCGAACCCGGGGACTCATGTATCCACTGATACAACAGATCCAAATTCATTGAGTTGTTGCAATGCGCTGTTAAGAGGTCGCAGCCATTTCACGTATTTCTTTGAGATCCGACTGCTTACAACATAATCCTCATACAGTGTGGCGTCACTACATTTCCCACCGATTCAGGGTCGATGACTTTAATAGTGACACGGGCCAGCTCACACCCTATGATGTTCTTGCGGAGTGCATCGCCAACGCTCTGAGGATGCGCTCTGCGCGCCGGCTATGACTCAACCTATCGGCTATGACTTTAGAGCCTGCTTCAGACCAGACCCAGGTATTCGACATTGCTGGACCCAGACAAGCCATTAGAGAGGATGGTCAGATCAGAAACATTGCGCCGCATGCTCACTGACAGATGCAGTCATTTTGACAGATTACACGCTCATGCCTCCATCCTGTAATCACACGCGGCCTCATAAAAGCCAGAGACCTACCAATTTGAGAATCCCTGCTGTTTTTGCGCTGTGATACAGCTCGTTCGCATGGTGCTATTACCAGCTTTAAGATCCCCATTTTATCTCCGTTTTATTTTTCTTCCATATTTGGGTGTTTGTAACTGTTTTTGACTCTCTGAGCAGATTGTAATCATCTTGTTTGAAGGATGTTCGAGGGTATGGGGTTATGAATTGAGGATCTGTTTTTAGTTAGAGTGGCCCGTGCTGTGATGGAGACATCATTATTTAGTTATGAATGAACAGGCTCGTATCCCTTTGGCTTGAATGGGTTTCTTTTTGTGTTGCATGCGCTAAGCTCCTTGGTTTTAGTGGTAAGGGGAAAATGAGGGGTCACTACCCCACACAGACACAAACTCAGCCTCATCACAGACTCCCCATTGGCCTGGGCTTAGTCATGAGACCCTGGCAATGAGAAAGCTCTCACCCAATAAGGTGCCCTGTGGGGAAAGCCCTGGTCCAATAAGAAGGCCCACCTGGGGTAAGGCTGGGGGATTACCAGACTGAGCCTGCGGATTGAGCTCCGGGGCGAGGGAGGCGGGGCACGAGTCACAGCGCGGGGCTACTCGGTCGCCAAGGCTGACGGCCTCCTTTAAATGGTTGCTACGGAGCAGGTATCAAACGTGCCAGAGTCGCACACAGTCACGGTCATGGAGGGTATTAAGTGGCAACAAAGAGACAGTTATTCTGCAATAATCCGCCCTGCTGAGTGCAAGTTATTCTCCAATAATCAAGAGGCGAGGAGCAGGCAGGACGGAGCTGTGATCACAAGAGCATGGTGCTGCATGGAGCTTGACTCGCTCCATGCACACACACACACACACACACAGGTCACACCACATCAACCCAGGCACACAAACTTTATTTATCACTTGTACATATCCCCAGTCCCACACTCACTAACCCAGACCGGCTTTGTCAGTGTATATTCCAAGTTACCACAATTTTGTTGAAAACGTCGCTGAAAACCAATCAAGACAGCAATGATAATATTAGTAACTACAAGGCACCTGCAGATCTCAGCCAAGGCCAATCCACTCCAAAATGTATGTTATGCCATTAAAATGTGTATATAATGGTATTTATATTTTACAAGTATTTGAGCAAATGTGTCCAGGATTCCGCCCATTGTATGGTCAGATGGCTCCAGCCGTCTGTTAACCTGAACAATTAAAACATGTAATTATGACATATTTGAGATTTGGAGGATTTGACAGTTCAGTGTAAACGGTGAGACTATATGCATTTGCGTCAATGTGATAAAGTTTCTTGGTTTGTCAATAATTAATTAATAATAATTAATAACAGTTTCTCATTTGATTTTTCATAGAATGTCACCACATATTGATGTCAGCATATGAAATTGCACTGTTTTAGGGGATTAGGGAATTACCCAGGTCTACAATTTTCTATAATGTGAAAAATAAATTGTGGAATCAAGTTGCTGAAAGGTGCACAAATAGGTCATTTCCAACCTACAGTGTATGTATGACACTAGATAGACACTAGATAGATTGATAGCTAGATAGCAGTCAGGCATGTATTCAGTGGGTGTCTGGGGTCTGCCAGGGTTAGTCCCATGTCACCGATTCCATTTGTGATCTTCAAGGAGAGGATCTAAAGGCACAGCCAGTGGGAGGTCAGTGTTCGTTTTTGGGAACCTCAAAATTCCTCCATGCTCTTTGCAGACAATGTGGTTCTGTTGGTTCGATCAGTCCGTGACCTTCAATACTCACTGCGGTGTGTTTGCATTCAGGATGACAGTCGGTATCTACAAGGACGAAATGGCAAATTTTGTCGTCCGGCTTAGAAGCGAGTTTCTGCTCCAACTAAGCGAGTTCAAGTATCTCGGGGTCTTGTTCATGAGTAAGGGTAAGAATTGATGGACAAGTGGATTTGTGAGTTGTCAGCACTAATAGGGTACTAATAGGCGTACAGGTCAGATGTGGTGTACAGCCACCAGTCGATCTAGCAGTGGCGGGCTGTGCATTTTATACCTGGGCCTTCACTGCTGTCCTGCAGCTGAAATACCACCTTATAACGTCACGATGGCACCACAGCTACGGTTATTATTCGTTTCTAGGGCTGTGACAATATACGTATTCATATTAAACCGTTCGGTATGAGGCTTACAAACTGAACAATACATTTGAATAATACTAGTGCATTTGGAAAATGCAGAAGCTTAAATTGTAGGAAATATAATGTTTTCTGCGCTCATGTAGGAGACAACGGTCTGTGTGACCTCTGAACCGGAACAAAAAGAACCACAACAAAAAACAGCTGGGGCTCCGCAAGTGTTCTGGGAGGCTATGCTAACTAGCTTAACGGGAAAACAACAGCAGCAACACGCAGTCTGCTACACACTCAAGGGCCATTCAGATATTAGATGTAAAAGAACAAACGCAGTTGATTTACCAAATGCTGTTCACTTAAATACAAACTCCATGCTCCTTTCTTTGTTGACAAAGAGTTTAATCCCAGTTAAATCCCAACTCACAAATCCGTTTCTCCTCCTCCTTCAGCCATTGAGTGTTAAAAAAAACAAAGCTAGGTAAAAATAACAATAATCTACACTAAGCAACATTAAAAAAATGTCATAATTTCTTCCATATCTTTCAATTTCAACTCTTACTACTCCGACTAAGCCTCTGCTTTTAAATTTCGTTTCACGACAGGAATGGTAGATAGATGTAACATACAGGATCAGGAGACATACCATGCCTTAATTATATTCCTTACAGTAAATGTGTGTACATTCTTTTTAGGTACTGTGTGATACTAAATGCATTTGAAGTGGCTTCACCAGATATGTTTTTTTTTTTTTTTTTAAAGCAGAGCACGGAAATGAAACACGAAAGTATGGTTTACATTTCTACTACCTTGTGATTTGTGTTAATTGTTAGAAGAAATGTTATAGAAGTCTGTTTTAGGTTATACGTAATACATTTTACATGAAGCCAAACTAGAGAAACAGTGTTCTCCATTAAGTAATTGTCACATTTATTTATTCGTTCTTGAATTCACATGTAGGCATATGTGGTTCCAGGATGTGTCGCATGTGAATTATCATATCCCACATGTGAAAACACAGATTTCACATGTTCATTTCTCCTCTCTTTTCACCATCCTCTTCCCCTCCCTCCCCCACCAGTTCGGAGTGTGTTTGCAGTCTGGGCTCAGAGTTTCGTCGCGGGGCCGGTGTGTTGGACATGGTGTTTGAGTCTCCGTTCCAGCTCTTCACCTGCGGCTATGATACCTTCATCCGACTGTGGGACCTCCGACTCAGCCCACGGTACGCCACCATGGTGATCTCAGTCTCCCTGAGACCTTGTAGGATCTGTTTGTTAAATAGTGACACCTACAGTGCATCTACTGTACAGTGCTTCAGACCTTTACCACACCATGCTTGACACCAAATCTACCACTGAGGACACTTATTATGGGAATTCGCGGTCTTAGCATTAAACAATTGGGGAATTTACATTCTACCACAGCTACGAACATTATTTGTGAAATAGAAAATGTAACATTTTCTGAAAAACACAGTAAATGGGTTCAAATGTCCACAAATGTTAGCTTGTGAGATGTTTGGAATTGCAGATTAAGTTGAAGCACTCAAAGTAGATGAAGTGTCAGATGAAGTGTAAGCATTTAAAAGGTGTTGAGGTGTAATATAAAGTGTAATCACTGAAAGTATTTGAAATGTTAGTTTCCACTTTAAGTCCAGTAGGCAGTTGCATTGTTTGACGAGTAAGCACTGAAAGTTTTGTTAATATGAACCTACAATTGAATTTCTACTTTTCATAAAAGAAAACAAAGTTGTTTTTATAGTTCTTAGAAATATCTTTCTATCGTAAATGGAGGTTCGGCTTGTCCAGGTCTTTGAGCTGTTTAGACACATTTTCGCCTCTTCCTCTGGCACCACCACGTAGCATGAAGAGTAGGCGGCGGTATGCACCTTTTGCTTTGTAACTTTACTTTGTATTCCACCAGCACCATCTTCTTCTATAATATTAACAGGAAAATGCATAGATTTCTATCAACAAGGTAATGTAAACTCATTGCCTTTACTGGATGAGGACCGATCATAACTGGTGTGCATAGTCAAACCTAAAAGGCCAGGAGGAACCCTGTGATTTTAGCTGAAAGCGGTATTTCTAAAAACCACAATGCAGGTAACTTAAACTACAAATGCTTATCATTACTCATCTTTGTGACTAATTAGTCAAATATTAGGGCAGCCCTAATACAAGTATTTATGATTACTAATCATTTTGACCTTATTCAAACCCACAATGCCATGGGGAAAATTTAACTTGGGTCTCAAGTCCGTCCATCAGATTTATCTTGGGTCTAAATCTTGAGCGATCCAGTCAGCTGGCCAATCACAGTATATTTATGCACACAAAGTTTATTTTATTTTATTTTTGAATACTATATTGATCCCTTTAAGGAGGAAATTTGTCTCTGCATTTGACCCATAGGGAGCAGTGGGCTGGATTCAGTGTATTGCTCAGGTACACTTCGACACGTGACACGTCCCAGTCGAGGATCGAACCGTTGACCCAGTGAGCCACGGTCACCCCTAAAAGTTTGGTTACTTTTGCAAACATGTGCAATCATGAAATGTGAAATCCGCCATAGTTCCCTAATTATTGTTCTACTGTCAGGATGGAACAGCTTCAGAAATAACATTCATGGTGTAATACTCATTCCGAGCCGAAGGTTTTATCTCCAACAGTGTAAGCACGGGAGGCCAGCATTCAGCCCCCCCTGTGGTATCCATATTAATGCAGCAGCCCTCACTTCGGTATATGCCGGCAACATGACTGGGGAGGGCAGCATTTATTTTGGACAGCAGGGGTTAGAGGGGTTTCAGGTTGTATTTTGGGGGGGGGGGGGGGGGGGGGGGGGGGGGGATCAGTCAAGTGAGACAAATCAGATCTGATTGGCAGATCGCTCTGGGGACTTCGTAAGGGGCTGGGTTGGGGTGAAGGTTGGCAGAGGGGGGTCCCTCTTTAGATATCAATAATTCATGTGCCCAAACCGAACTGGCCTCCAAAAAGGCTCCCAGGGTCAGCCAGGAGGTTCAGGTTGTCTGGAAGTTGGGGGCTCAACACCAAAGAGAAATGCACTGTGACAGATAAAAAACAAATAGTTCCCATGGTGATTAATAAATCTAATGATTTTCCTCCTCTATATAAACAAGTAACATATAGTTAGATAAAATCACAATATATGTGATTTTATATTATTATATCTACATCTACTATGTTGTGATAGAGCGTATTTTCTTTCTATAGATAAACTAACCAGACTGGGATGTTTGTCTTTGGTTAGTCCTGCAAATTAAATACCTTAATAACATCAATGGAAACATAATATTGACATAAATCAATCCATGGTACGAATATTGACACGCAAAAAGAAACATGGATCTGACAGTGAAGACGTTTAGATTTACTCACGTTATATACCCAACCATAACAGTATATAAAATAGCATAATGGGTTATGGGTGATGAATATCAGATACAGTGTCACGTAATTGATAATTAAAGTTACATTTTCAGTAATGACAAGTGGAACACGGCTCAATGAAGATGAGAAGTAACTGTAATGATTCTGTACATTGGACTGAGGTTCGAAAAATGGAGCAATGTGTTCCAACATAGCTTAGTAAAGCTGGGGAATACTTCAAAATTATCATTCATCAACTTTCAGCTTGATAATAATGTGAATATGATGCCGTCGTGTTATCTTTCTACAAATGACTGATGTCCACACAAATGATCCAAGCCATGCTTTGATTGAGATTTTGTTTTCCAACATAAAGTTTTGACTCATGCATTGCAGTAGAACACGGTTCATTGCTTTGAACATCAGTTTATTTTATGTGTCATTCTTTTTTTTGCCATACATCAGATAATCAGCCCAATTTCTCTACAATATTTTTTCCCATTTCACACAGTTTGAGTTAAATGTGTGTTTCACCTTCAAGATGCCATGACAATGGGTGACCTCCCCGTGTTCTAGAATTAGAGTGTGCATTTGTATGTATCGTGTGTGTGTGTGTGTCTGTGTCTGTGTCTGTGTGTGTGTGTGTGTGTGTGTGTGTGTGTGAGAGAGAGTCCAGACGTCTTTGCTTCCCCATTGTCTGCCCCTGGTGTCTCTCCATCACTTATTGATGAGGCTGCACTAATGGAGGATCGATGTCTATTGGCAGAAAATACTTATCCCCAAAATACTTCCCCTCTCTTAACCACAGCCACTGCCAGCGCAACCCTGCTTTACTGCTCACTCAGCCCCCTGCAGCATGTGCGTACACAGGCACTCACATACAAACACACACACACACACAGCTTGACCTCCTTGTTAACAACAGTATAGAGTTTTCCTGTAAACAGGAATTTCAGCATTGTCTCCAAAGCTCAACAACATCTAAACAGAGATACAATTGTTTTAAACTTCTGTTTTCAGTGATCTCAGCTGGAAGATTCTCTAAATTTGAGGCCCCCCCCCCCCCAAATACCCAGATTCAGACAAATTACTGCCTTAGTTGTGAGTTGAAACCATGACACTTTAAGTTAAATTAGCTTTTATCACTTTATTTCATGAATTAATAACTTTCCTGTAATTCCTTAATAACTCTAACAATGGTCAAAGATCGTCTGTGGGAGTGAGGTGTCTGTATCTGTACCGAGGGAGAGTTGGATAATGTAGCAGTTACCTCTGTAGGCCCTTCTGTTGCCTTTGTTGCTCAATATAGTCAAAGAGTAAGTGTACATATACACTCTGTTTTTTCCTGTTTACGAAATAACTCAACAAAGGCTCCGTTTTCAGTGACTTAAAAGGCCGTTTGGGTTTAAGCCAAAACGCATCGAAAAGCTGCATTTACAAAAACACAATCGTGTACATTTGTCCCTAGTTTCCAAAAAAAGTGTAATGAATGAATATTTACTTGGCTAAATTTCTCTGAAATCGACTGCCTAAAAACAAAACGCAATAAATTCAAAGAACTATTTCTATTTTCCCTTCACTTCAGTCAGCGACTGACGTCTACAAAGGATTTCAAATGAAATCTGTTGACCTCATTTAAGTTCATCTTCATTTGTCCAATACATTTAATTTATTTATTTATGTGTATTTAAGTGATAAAAAGGAGTAGGATTATAGGATTATAATCACTGTTATAAAGCATTTTCTCACTCTCTCCCCAAACACATCCGAGACTGCACCGATCTTTCCATGTTCAAATCACAAATCAAAACTCACCTTTTCAGAACTGCTTTTAATGTGTGACGTATGTTGTGTGTTCTATGATTTTAGTGTATAGCTTTTTTATGTTATGATTTTAATGTTTGGAAAGTGTCTTTGAGAATTTTGAAAAGTGCTTTATAAATAAAATATATTATTATTATTATTTTGATTATATAACGACTCAAAAAAAAAGTGACAATGTTTTGTGTGTTGTTTTTGCATAGATTTAATGACCTATAACTTATAAACACATTATAATGCATTGTATCAGTGATTATAGTGTATTACAACTATGGGAATTATACACTTATGCACTATACAAATATGTAAATGATACTCTATGATATTTTAATCTGCAAAAATGCCTCTGGACACAAATATAAAAAAGTAAAACATAACTTTATCTTCAGTCCAGACTTATACATTATCTCTGCCAGTTGAAACCCTTTGAAAAATCGGACATTATGTGGCGCTTCGTCTCAACACGTGTGTGTGTGTAAACGCTCCCATCCTTCCCAAACAGGAAGTGTGTGATGGAGTGGGAGGAGCCTGATGACAGCGCGCTCTACTGTATCCAGACGGACGGGAATCACATGATAGCCAGCGGCTCCTCGTACTACGGCGTCGTGCGACTCTGGGACAAACGGCAGACCGAATGCCTGCAGGTATGCGGGCTACATTATGTTCTCAATGTGTGAATTGTCTACAGTACCATGCTTTTAAAGACCGGTTTAAAATAACATTATATGAAGTGAATGCCAGATGTTAAAAAATAAACTTAAAACTGTGATGATGTGATTTCATGATATGTTTTGTGTGCAGTTCTTCCACCTGAGCTCACGCCCGGTGAGCAGCCCGGTGTACTGCCTGAGGTTTAGCAGCTCTCACCTGCACGCAGCCCTGGCCACCTCCCTGCACTCACTGGACTTCAGACAGAACCCCATCCACATTAGATGATACACACACACACACACACACACACACACACTCTGTTCAAATTAATCTGTTCAATAAAGCTGTCTATTTTCACACAAAAAAAAGTTTTTTGAAAGGAACTGCTTATTCTGAGCCAGCAACGTATTTTCCATGATTTTGGTTTTGGAAGAACTAAGCTTTTTCTCCATGTCACAGTGATATAATATTCCATAAAGTGGGTGGACTTATTAGAGAGAAGAATGGTCAAAGGGGCCAAGATATCCTGATTTTTATTCCCTGGTGCTCTTTTAGGCTCCAAGAACCCTTACTACTACATTTCCTATCATGCAACCGTATAGCATCTGTCATTGGTTAATGCCAGACTGCAAACCTTTGGTTCGGAAAAGTGAAGCCAATAAGGAAGTCCCTTCAATCTGCATTCTTTCTAATTGTCGTCAACTAACTATTACCACTTTCGTGGTTCATCCCAGAAAGTAGAGAACGTGATGAACGCAGGTTCATCACAATTTTGTTTGTGTCCATGTGTGTGTGTGTGTGTGTGTGTGTGTGTCTGTGTGTATATATATATATGTGTGTATATATATATATGTGTGTATATATATATATGTGTGTATATATATATGTGTATATATATAT
>NW_022280205.1:271291-284096 GCF_004355925.1 Anarrhichthys ocellatus | reverse complement strand
TCAACCCACCTATTGTTGTGAATATGACTATTGATTTTCAGAATGAATCTTATATCTGATCTGTATCAAAGGACAGCTTGTTGACTGTTTAAGAAAAAAATCACTGACACCATGATGAATTTTATTGAAAAAGTATTGTGCAGAAAGGGACAACAGGAATCTTGTGGAAAGGCATATTTGATGGAGGAAGCTTTGATCTATATTTCACTGAGCCAGTGTGGTTTTAGTCATCGATTGTCTTACTAATCTCAGTATCTAATGTGTCAAAGGTAGTCTAATAAGAGTCTGTCTGATAGTTTCACAGATTTTTTTCCTGGCCTTTCAAACAGTGGTAAAGCAGTGTAACCAGAGTTTACTGTTGTTCTTAATAACATTACTAAATCCTCATTTCTGAGGAAGTTAAACATGTTTGCCACCATAAATTTGAAACAACAGGCCGTGTTTTGATAAGGTGTTGGGCCAATGAAAACCATCTTCTAAAAACATGTTCCCCCATTTGGTGTGATGATGGTTAAGGTGGAGAATGCTGTTAAACATGTTGGTCAAACATTTCCCATAGGTGTTCCATTGGGTTGACATCTGGTAACTGTATGGAAACATCTGCATTTTGCTTCTTACTTTCATTTTTTTTGCTTTTTGTATAAAATCTGGTATGATTATGTGAGTCTTTGCACCCATGGATATAGATTCCTCCTTCAATACATTCTTAATTCAATTTGGACACGATAAGGACACAATATAACAAATCCTAAATTTGATATTTATTTTGAAACAGACCGGAAGTCACAAATGTTGCTCTGTCAAGCTCGATGATAGCAGCACAGCTGTTGTCTAACAACAAAAAGCGTGCTTCATTATTATGAGCCTTACCTAGTCTATAGCGGATGAGTCCTCTGTTGTAGAAAGGTATTTCATACCGGCTGTCAGTCTCTATTGCGGAAGTGAAGTCCTCTACTGCTTCATTAAAATCCACCCGGAGGTACTTTATCTGTCCGCGGCTGTTATAAGCACTGGCCAAACTACTAGCTTCACAGTCCCTGTGGAAATATGACACCGTTAAACATGGATTATTTAACAATTGATGCATTGAAAGGACAGCGAATAGAGAGTAATCAAATTGAAGTCAGCAACAGTTAGCAAAAAACCGGGTCAACCACATTAACAGATAACAGAATATGGTGCAACACTAGTTTGACTGTTAGCTCGTTTTACTTCTCCAGAACGGAACAAACAGTACCTGAACTGTGCGCAGGACGAGATAAACGTTGTGTAAAGTTCTTCTGCCCGTTTGAAATTCTGTGTTTTAAACTCAGAGTGAGCATATTCAAGGATTTGGGGATTGTCTTCCTCCATAGGTTAAAGGTGTTTTTTTTTGTCGTGCTGTTCCGACTGCGGATATGACGTCACAAAATACAACATCCAATCAGTTTCAGCGGGTCGCAAGTGGGCGTGGCTTGCAATGAATAGAGTAAAATTTAATAAGAAATACTGTATTTCCCCTTTGCATCTCATATGATTTATAAATTTGATTTTACTAATTTATAGTATATTTCATATTATCAATACTCTATATTTATATGCTCATGTTCAGTTTGAAATATTAACAAAGATGCCCCTTTCCCTACATTTTTTGTAATATTGTGACAGATTCGTCTTTCTCCATAATTCTTTTTTAATTTTAATTTTAAATTTTAACTCAATAACCAGTGATTATATGCAATCAATATGTGACACCTCCCATTAGTCGTATATTGTTTGACCTATTGTGCACAAAAAGAGATGGATAAATATTATTTCTCATAAAATAACCCGAAAGTATATGTAGTGATTGAAATCCAGGCCATACGGGACCATACAATCTGAAATCAGCAGGTAACAGCAGGTGGCACTCTTGACTCAGATCTCAGTCTTCAGTGCAAGTTATGTAGGTGCAATTAAAACTAGTTCAAATTATATATGCATGCAATTTTAACACAGATTCCAGTCTCCGGCTAACTGAAACAGTATTATTCTAACAGTACAGCAATGGTGGTGTTTTACATTTTAAAGCCAGGGATGTGACCCTAACAGAAACAAACATCTGTCACACCAGTCTCATTACAGTGTGGACACTCGCTGCAGTAAATACACAGCAAGGAAGGAACCCATAAGCAAACTGGTGAGAAATTCTCAGACCATCTCCCAGGTGAGGATGTCAACTGCCCTGGTAAAAAAGGCCACCTTAAGGAAGCAAAGGTCACTCAGTAGCCGTGCACTTTCCTTTTGCGGCCCATTAATCTCCAGACTGTGTGGACGAGTTGAAACAGATCAAACGGAGATGAGTTTGACCCAGAGGAAGACAATGCAGGCACTGTTGACACTCCTGAGAAAATGGCAATAACATGCAACCTGTGGAAATGTAGGTTAACTGTAGGCCATTTCATCACATGAAGCGAGACATCGTGAATCTATAGAAAGTCTTAATTTGACAACTGCAGCCTGTACAGCTGAAGCAAAGCCTTGGATTACCTCCTTACTTCATTTGTGGGTGGTAGAATATGGCAGCAAAAGAACAAAACAAAAAGAAATGATGGTAAAGATCCATATAAAACGTATTTGACAAGGTCCACTCACCAGCTTTTTTTTCAGATCTTGCAAGCACATTTTCTTCAACAGGTGGAGTTGGTGATTACAGTATATTTCCAAGTCCAGGAATGGACTCAATACTCAGTACATGCTCAATAAAAAAAGCTTTTCTGAAACAGATTATTTAGAATATTTACATTTTTTTCAGGCTCTCAAATTTCTTTATATATAGATGTATTAAATAATATTGTCTCTCTATTTGCAAGTGAAACAAAATGAAACAGCAAAAAAACAAAAAATCAATATTAAGTACATTATTATAATTATAATTATATGTACATACAGTTCAACTGTTATTTTGTTTAATTCCTTTTGTTCATTTTCTTATACTATTATACTTTTTGATAATATAATAGCCCTGTTCTACCTTAGCATTAGTGTCATAATATCATATGTATTCCATCCTTAGTAACTTCATATGTAGAGTGGTATGGTATGATATTAGAGTGGTATGAATCTTCTTATCTAACCCTTGGCAAGAAAGCCAGTAAGTGTATTTCCCAAAATGTCCAACTATTCCTTTAATACAGACTATCCTACAGTGAAGGAATAACTAATGTTAATGCCACGAATTTTTTCTCTGAAAAACCACATGTGTTTATTTTTATTCAACTTTGCACCAAGTTCTACATGTCTTTTCCACGTCTCATCGGTATGTGAGTCCCATTCATCTTCCTCGAAACGCCGGTGGGCTCACCTCCCTGACCGCTCATGTGTGTGGTAGCCATGAAAACCACTAAAATAGCGAACAAACACAAAACGGCTGTCTGGTTAAAGGAAGGAGGGAGAGGATCCAAACCAGACCAGAGGTAAACGTTGACGTGTTGGCTCTTTACCTCACACGGACAGAGCAGACAGAGAAGCTCTGTTGTCGGCTTCCTTCCAGAGGTTACGTGATGACCTCTGTCTGTTGTTTTGGCAACACCGAAGGTGTAAGAAAACACATGATGGTACACAAACAGATGGTGGTGTAAGAGAAATGTTATTGTCCAAAATAATTTATCAACTCAGGTTAGTTGAATCAATAGCTCTACTCAGTCACGGGACGATTGTAGACTTTATTCCAGCTTCATTTTGAATGTTTAGTGACTGAATGTCTGTTTCTTTAGGGTTAGGGAGTGGTCTTTCCTTGACCTCAGCTCTCAGAGCGCTTTGACTGTTTTTGTGGAGCCAGAGTAAATTATAACACATAGTTAATAGAAATGTGAGAGCTTGTCCATGTTTACCTTTCTATATTGACATAGAAATACATATGGCACTGCGAAGTACAGTTATACAACATATACTGATATAATGGCTCTTTCGTATCCACAGAAACACATTTTAGAGTGATGTGTTGATTCAGCCAACTACTTTATAGCGCAGTACAGACTGACACTTTATCTCCATTAAGGTTTCATGAAGACACAATTAATCCATCAATAACATTTTTTTAAAGGGCATTTAAAGGAATTTGACTTGAATTATTAGAACTCATCATAAGTCAAAATAATGTTTTTGTCCTCACATGAAAATCCACAATGCTTGTAAGTAGAGAAATGTATCATTCGCCTTTTAAAAACAATAAAAGTAAGATTCAAGTTACAATCCTTCAAACTTTCATCAAACGTAGGCACTTTTTAAGCAATAGCCATTCCATGTATTCTGTCACTGCTAGTGGCGGACCCCGCCATTCCCATGCTGGCTATAATTTACTGGGATGTAATCCAGCCTTATTTTATTTCACTATTATCAGCTTCACTGTTAAGCCTCGAAATATTATGTTAAGCCATAATATTCATGAAGTTTTCAATATCACCTCCAGTTTAGAACTCAAAAAGACAACACTGTGCACAACAACCTCCTTTAAAGTTTTTTAATTGTCTGATTTGTCTGCTTGGTTACATCTATGATTCTTAGCAAACATTACATGTCATCTGATAACATTCACAGACACAAAGGATTAACATTCATTATGCATGAAACATAATACAAATTGTAACAATACTTTAAGTGTTTTAACAGATTATACAATAAAGAAAATATGCAAAAGTATCTAATGTAGGAAAGAATTTACTGGTTGTAAAAAAAAAAGAATCTATTCAAATATGTAACTAATTAAATCCAATTTGATGTTTTCATAAAAACTACTATATACAATATGCAACTTTGTACAAAAACAATGCAAAGCATACTTCATAGAGTACAGGAGAAACAATGGAAATAATACTTGTTATCTTCGGTTATTATATGTCACACTACTTTCATGTAAGTGTTTAGAGAAACTGTCTAAGTAGCTTTAACTGCAGCTTCAAAACATTGCATTTAATGCCCACATCCAACTGTAGACATTGTAACTCAACAGTGCACTACAGTCAGTAACTTGAGAAATATTGTTTCATGAATCACAGCTTGACACGATCTGTGGTTGAAATCCATACAGTAGTTATGGGAGGATGGATGACAGGAAACACATGTCCAGGAAGTAAGCCAGTGAGCTGTCTCTGCAGAAAGTAAATAAACAAGAGGTCAGACTGTGTGGAGGGTAGGAGGCTTTTTACCACAAATCTCTCCCAGAAAAAAAAGCTGTCAATACCTGCCACTGCGTCCAGCTCTAGGCACGGGCCAGCATGTTCTCCAGACGCTCTATTCTCCCAGACACGACGACTAGTGAGATCGGTCAAGAAAACTCATTTGCAAACGCATTTACAGGTACGATTAAATGATCAAAACACACACAAAACACACCGCTAAATTATATTACAATTACAATGCCAGCAGGTAGATATAATCAACTTTCGTTTCACAGAAATGTGCTGTTGAGAATGTTTCTAACATAAAGTCTTTGATCTGAATCAACAGGAAGGATATGCTTGGCTGTGAGCTGCTGGATGGCAGCCTGCGTCCGCTTCTGGAAAGCCAGTCTGGCTTCACATTTACAGGGATCCTCCACCACCACCACCGCCTTCACCTCTTCTCCTGGAGAAAGTACATTTCACATCAGTGCAACAGATCGTGTAGAGAGTGAAAAAGCACACAAAACACCACCCACACTCTACTTTTTTTTCAACTGGGCTGCAGTTCATGCTTGAAAGTACACTTCCCAAATTATTCCACAGTGTTAATTTACCATTACCTTTGCCAAAACAGTAATGCCATAATAGTGAATACATTCTATAATATTACCCGACGTCCAACAAATGCTACGGTCAACAGTGAATTACAGAGTCAGGAATTAAGCCCCAGTTGGTTGTGATGTTGTGAAGCCCTGCTCCGAAGCCAAACACATTCTGCACATTGCTTTGAAATATTTTACACATAGACTTTTAGCAGCATTAATATCACAACAAAAAGCCACATTTGCATTATCCACACAGTGTGTTCTTACGTTTCGGGGAACACGTTTTCTTGTCTGCATTCAAGATATAACCAATCCGGCAGTGGCAGTAATACGAGGCATTGCTGTTGACACATATGTGTTCGCAGTCATGTCCCATAGCACAGGGGTCCAGACCTGGAATAAACCGGGATTAAGGGATGGCGCTGTCAAGATGGCAGCATGGGTACAGTTTCATGCATTATGCTATTGGCAGGTATCCTGTGATAGGTAGTGCTCTGTAGATCCATCAAACCAGTTGATGGTTATCAGTATCTCCTTCTACTGTTGACAAAAGTAAAATAAAGTATTTTTACTGTTACAGTTATATCTCATTCAATTTCCGATATTTTTTTTGCTTGTACTGGTTCAAAAAAGCTTTTCATGTGTTTGTACTTGACCACATGTCATTTGTGTTGGAAAACTTGATCCATTCATACACCTTCACCACATCTCAGCCAAGATCGTTCACTGTGTGTTGGACAACACAGGTAAAATCACAGAACCCTGAAGTACAACAGGAATGACAGTTATATGGACATATTATCTTATTAGGTACCAGGGGGGACAAGACACACATCAGACAAAAACTTGGGGACAAATTCAGGTTTACAGCCGAGCCTCATTTGTCCAAATCTTTGAAGTTCTTGTACAATCTAAATCTCGCCATTCAAATAAATTATTCTGATCAGTAAATTGCTTTAGATTGTTGAAATTTTCATACATTTTACCAGCAACAATTAGAGCTTTTTGGAGCTCATATGGATGTAGTAGACAAGTGCATTATGTGTTATGCACATGTCCATATTTGAGTGTATATTTCCATCATTATTCCATTAGTTCTTTTGAAAAACGGAGGTGCATTTAAATAATTTCACGTAAAAACGGATACAAAAGCAATCACCACGATGATGCTTTGACTACAAACCATTTTCTAAAGATCACCATTTACATTTTTTTGCCTTTAAATAAAGAAGCTGAAAGTTTAGGGCTGCACAGCCCCAAGACTTTACACAGGTTTAACTTGGCGACTACAAGCAGGTTCTAGTACCGACATCTGCAGTCCATGTGGGGGTTGAGAGCATCTGGTATTTTCCCTCATGACTTCACAGTTTATATTTCCCCAATAACACAGCAAATGATCCACAAACTGCAACAAAACCCCCTGTAGACTGTAGGTGCCCCGTACTGAGGAACTAGAACCTTGGTTAATGGTGGGAAAAAGATCTCGCAGGTCTCTTTGTCCTACCGCACAGGGTCTCCCTGAACTTGGAGGTGAGCTTCTCGATAACACCGTAGGTCTCCACATAGAAGACGTGGTCATCCAGAGGGATGCTGGCCATCAGCTGCAGGGAGCGCATGTCAGCTCGGTCGACCCCGACAGCGTAGATCTCGATGCCTGAGGCCCGAGCAGCAGCAGAGACCTCCTCCACCTGGTCTTGGGGTCTCCCGTCTGTCACAATGATGGCCACCTTGGAGATTTTCCTGGAGCGAGGCCGGGCTCCAGACTGCTCGGTGAAGGCTTCGTTCACTGTGGTCTTGATGGCGAGGCCCGTCATGGTGCCGGCCGCCAAGGGCTCAATGTGGGAGATAGCTTTCTTCATGTCGGGTTTGTTGAAGTGGCTTTTGAGGAGGAACTCAATCGTGACCGTGCTGGCGTAGTTGACCACAGCCACTCTGGTGGCGTCGGAGCCGACGTCCAGCGTGTCGACCATGTCAGCCAGGAATATCTTCACCTTCTCAAACTCACCAGGACGCACACTGCGAGAGCTGTCGATGATAAAGACCAGGTCCAGCGGGCGGCTCCTGCACTGAGAGTCTGTCTCTGGTGATCAACCAAAACCATGGCAGGATTAAGTCCATTTCATACTGAAAACCCAGTTCATTATTCAAACAAACATTCAAGCTTGTTGGTTAAACTGTCATAGTGAGAAAAAACAACAACACAGGACACTTTGGGATACACAACACATGACCCCATGGTGACAGAAGGAAACTGTTGTGCATCACTGCAGTGCTAAAATGAAAGCTGCTGGTGAAATGATTTAGTGTGCCATAAAACATACTGCATCATTTCAGTCTTTCAACAGTCCATCACAGGACTTATCCTTTTATTTCATTTCCATGAATTAAAAGGATGCTCGATGCCCACACATAAAAAGTGGCATCACACCTAAAGCCTGAGACAGTGTTAGGAGCGCTGCATGTACAATCACACATGTACTGAAGTACATGCTGCAGTTCAGCATCAGATCCAAAGCACACATACTGACTGTTTTTACACTTTTCGAAAATATGAACATTTGCTTTAATTTTTTTCATAAAATAAAAGATCTTTTCCATGCACAAACAAATTTCTTTTAAATGTTGTGCACACATTTGTTTGAATCTGTGTTAGTGACCACTTGCATCTTTGCCAAGATCATCCATCCACCTGACGCTGATTAAACAGCATGATTATAACACAGGTGCACCTTAGGCTGGTCTCAATGAAAGGCAACTGAATACAACACATTTATTAGGATGTCACATGACTTTATGAGCAACATAAATGCTTTTCTTTTGGCACGCTCCCTCAAAAGTAACGACATCTGTGGCATTGTGTTGATAAAACTGCACATTTTAGAGTGGCCCTTTATTGTGATCAGCCTCAGTCACACCTGTGTAATAATGATGCTGTTTAATCCGCCTCTTGATTATCCACACCTGCCAGATGGATGGATATTCCTGGTAAAGGTGCACATGCTAAACTACAACCGATTCAAACTAATTTGTGCAATCAATTTGAGAGAAAAAAGTATTTTGTGTGCATAGAAAAAGTCTTAGATCTTTCATTTCAGAAAACAAAAGGGTTGATATTTTTTCAGAGTATATATACGTACATATAGAAATACATTAGTTTTAGCTCTGTCTTATCGCCTGCTTTTTCTTTTTTGCTTTAAGTTCCTGGACATATTCACGGTCATAAATTCAAATAGGATGAATAATGAAGTGAAAGAAAATGGCAATTCAGTCTGTTTAGAATGCTACTTATTTGTCTCCTACCACGAAATGTTATAAAAATTCAATTATATCACTTTTCAAATAAGATAACAACTACTTCAAGTGGTGTTTCTATTCTTATCTCAGAAGAAAAGAAACAGATCTGAGCTGGAAAGCATTGAGGATTTGGTTTGGAAAGCAAACCTGACTGGTAATATTCTACCTGTCTCCACAGGACTGACGGTGGTGACGAAGCCGCTTTGGGTACTGACCAGCAGCGTCACAGGAGCGGTGGTCTCCGCTGGCGGCGCGGTGGTCACCACCACCGTCAGGCTGGTTGTCACCGGTGCCACTGTGGTTGCTGGCAGAGTTGGCTGCACTGCTGGCTCTGGTAGAATTGGAGGGACAGTGGGGAGGTGCACTACAGGTGCTGTTGTTACTGGTGGGTCTGACTTAGCTGGGCATGGACCTTTCAATTTGTAAGGGAACGGCCCTTTGAGCCTGTGATGGGGATGTTGAGCTACTGGCGGAGACAGACCTTTGTATATGTGGTGCATTTGTGGCACCACAGGCCCTTTGAATCTGTTGTAATAGGGCGGCATGGCCACCGAGGGCCTGCGGTAAGTCACTGGAGGATATAGAGGGACAGGTCGATACACGACCGGTGGAGGGATCCTTGGTGGCTGGTAGTGGTGGTGATACCCTCCTCTATACGTGTAATCACTTCTGTGCACTACAGGGCCACCAGAAAGGAAAAGTGATAGAGAACATTAGTAGGCTGAAAGTAAAGGAAAGATGTGTAAGTTGACATTGACAAGTAAGTTGTAGTGAAATATACAACATCAGACGGACAAATTATTAGTTGATGCACGAGTGTAAATTCAGCCACCTGGGTTGTTTACAACAATTATCTTGTATAACGCTTGTGAAACACTCAACAACTTTCACATTTCATGCATGTTGTGTTCGAGAAAAGTGGAAGATACTGTTGTTATACTACTGGTTAAATTACATTTGTGAAAGATGAAATATTTAGCCATACTCAGCCAGGTCTAGCTTTTAATATTTTCTTCTTCAATTCTTCAATTTACAAAAATGACTTAGATTCAAAAAGTTTAGAGGAGATTTAAAAAGTCTAATGTGGAATGTAATGCAAGTACATGTATTCAACTACTATAGTGCAGTGTTAAGGTACTTGTACTATACTTAAACACTTTCAGTATACACTACTTCTACATCTGAGAGGGAAATATCGTACTTTTTACTCCCCTAAATTGATTTGACAATTATAGGTATTAGTTAGGATACTTAGCAAATATAACATTTTACACACCAAACCTACGATGACCATAACCAACTACTACATTAAAATACTGCTTACACATACTGCAAAATATACTGTACAATAATGCAACACTAAAAGGGGCTGTTTCTTCTGACAGGGGTGCTTTTTAACTACTCATATTACCTACTTTTACTTAAGTTCGTCTTTAAATGCAGGATTTTTACTTGTTATAGTGTTTTTCAGGTGAAAAAAG
Source organism: Anarrhichthys ocellatus (assembly GCF_004355925.1). Taxonomy (NCBI): domain Eukaryota; kingdom Metazoa; phylum Chordata; class Actinopteri; order Perciformes; family Anarhichadidae; genus Anarrhichthys; species Anarrhichthys ocellatus. Next base: position 273,596 of record NW_022280205.1, on the reverse strand, counting down.
TATTCAGAACAATGTAAAGACACTCCATTACATGTAAACAACTTAAAGTAAAAGTATTATTGGCAAAATGTTTTTACTGTATCAAAGTTAAAGTACTTGTGCTGCACAATGGCCCCTGCAACTGACTGACATTAGATTTTACATAATATGGATCAATGTGCAAGTAATATTCTACTGTTGCAGCTGGTCGAGGTGCAGCCATTTTTTAACTACTTCATATACTATTAGGTTTAATCAGTGATTCTCAACCTAGAGGTTGGGCTCCTTCAAAAGGCTCATAAGATCTGAATCTGGGGGGTTGTGAGATGAGGAAACTGTTTTTTGAGAGGGGTCACAAGTTCAATTTATGGTTTGATTTTTAGCACTGCATTGTGTCTAATAAGCTTATCATATATGCCATTTCTAAAAAAATTTAAAAAACATCTGAAAAGTCACAAGTAGACACAGCAGTCAAAAAAAAACTACTGCAGTAAAAAGTACAATAAATCTCATTGAAAAGTAGTGAAGTGTAACGTAACGTAGGCCAGCACCTTGCAACGTTACTTAGAATAAATAGTAAATTAAGTTAATTACTTTTCCACCAGAGATGTTTTATACTGATATAATCGTTTCTTTTACTTAAGCCAAATACTTCATCCACCACTCTTACTAACTATGCCTAACTGTCTTTCAGAGAAAGTAAAGTTCTGATACAAGTTCCAGTAAAACTTACTTGATGGATCCAGGGTCCTGAACGGAGGTCGCCCATTGTTTCTGGTTTGAGCGTAGCTCTGTGCGGCGATCAGCTGAGGATCCCCCGCACTGATGTGATATGTGGCCAGAACATCAGACAGCAGCAGCGACAAGAGGCTCCAGAGGAAAGACTTCATCCTTATGTGCATAAGGTCTGTCCGGTGCCTGCTCTCAGTCTCAGAGGGTCCTGCTGAGGTCTAACCGCCTCCACGTATGAGGGGCTCTTAGACCAACATGTCAAAACCTCTGGCCAATCCAGAGGTGCGACATGACCTCCATGACACCGTGAATGGTATGTCCTACCTGCAAAATGTGGAGGAGACTTCAACAGTACCGATTATAGCGATGCCCCCCCCCCTCTGCAACTCCAATTTGCTTCATGGTTGTTTATATATAAAGGCCACGAGTCCCCAAAACGCACCACTTTACACTGCCAATATATTCTTCATATATTGAGTGAACTATTCACTAATAATACAAAATAAATACATTAAGGTTTGTGTTAAGGGGTTAAAGGTCACAAGTTGTAGGATGAGCCTTCAATATGGTTCAAGCGACACTTGGTGACGATCGAGTTCATCAATTATGTCATAAGGTAAAATACAAATGTCAAAGTAATATTATAAAATCTATGCTATGGTGAAAACAAGAGGATTTAATTAAACCAAATTTAAAACCAAAATTTTTACCATTTGTGTTGCTGCTGCTGAACATTGTGTGAGGTATTGAAAAGCACCTCTAAGCACCTGTTTGGGGTTGAGATTGGGCTGAATTTATTTCAGCATACTTGTCATGAACAAAAGACTCACGAAGATAAAATTGTTCTGAAACGTTTATTGAAGTCAAATGTATTTCCACTAGGACAAAATCATATTACCAGTAAAGTAATGGAGAGGTTGTTGATAAGCATGCGACTACTAATGTTCACAAGACTAGCCGTTTGCTCCAGACGTCAGGCGAAAAAGAAGCTGAGAAAATGATACATCATCAATGCCTCTGCTCTCTCCCTCCCCGATAGTCTCTCAGTCTCAGCTGGGAAACTATTCACTTGCTTCGCTAACACATCCGGGCAGCAGTGACACAAATGTCAAGGGTGGCGGTGAACTGAACCACAGCAAAGCTAAAATAAATAACAGACGAAAAAGTGCTACAGACTCCATTCAAGACTGAGATGGAATAGCCTAGATCTTAATAATTAGGGGGGGAAAGTAACACAATTCAACAATAAGAGCTATAAGAATAAGAGGATTGTCATAATAGTTTTTTTTTTTGTTTTTTTTACACTTCATATATCAATCTATAGATAGGATGGTGCTGGGTCGATGAAAGCATTTCAAGCAATGTCATTTTCACATGAATCCCTTTTACTAAGACATAAAAAGGCCAGAGGGGCGGCAGGGTGGGTCTGGTAACTTCCGTTGCTTTTCAAACATCACATTCATTCATTTATTCCACACAGATTTCAGTCTCCCCCCCCCTTCCTCCTCACACACCTCCGGGACGCTCTATAGAAATACAGAGGGGAGGGTTGGACAAACATCGTCAGTGGCCTTACACATACACTGTAAGGGGG
>NW_022280205.1:174772-270891 GCF_004355925.1 Anarrhichthys ocellatus | reverse complement strand
TGGTGGTGGTGTGTGTGTGTGTGTGTGTGTGTGTGTGTGTGTGTGTGTGTGTGTGTATTTTGGCAACGGGGCTGGTGCTTAAGCAGGCATGTAAGGGGGAGGGGGCTCCTTCTCTGGCATCTTCATTGCCATCTCATAAGTGGGCAGGATGTACTGGAAAAGAATAAAAGAAAAACAAACATAAGACAACTTGAAGGCCGATACAGATACTATGGAGGCAGCTGTGTGATAAGACGACATGTCACATCATGTCTCGTGTCACATCATGAGTGCAGCCTTCGAGTCCGAGACAATTTTTTTTTTAACTGGAGATGACGAGCTTTAAATTCTGCATTATAAACATTTCTAAACGTAGCTGCCAATTTATGTTTTTTTTCTCCCTGACATGGTAACCTCTTACGAACAGACACCGCTGTCCTCTTCTAGCTTCTCAGACCGTCACTGTGGTGATGGCATGACACCTGCTGGTGTATCGTGAGCAGTACATATCGCTGTATCTGATACCGTCAAGTGTGTTTTTAAGACAGGAGATACCAGCAGCTTGCATACCTGGGGAGGGGTTTCAAAGGCCGGGTAGACAGCGATCTCTGGCATGTTCCTGTTGTTGATGTACTTGTAGCAGTTCCACACACAGTTGATCAGGTAAGACTGGAAAGCAAATACAAGACCGCATTTTGAATTTGATGGTTTAAAATCAGGCTGTCTGACTCAACAGCCTCGTTAACGACTCTTTACTTTAAACAGGACAGAGCTGTGCTAGCTGTGCTAGCTGTGTGAACGCGTCCTTCACTCTCCCCTTTTCTGAATATCAGTTTTCTCATCTCACCGCATAAGATTCATTTTCATATTAGTTCACTTAACAATGATGTGAATCAAATGAACCAACACACTCAATAAAGCACATTTAACTGTAATAATGTCACCTTGAGGATGATGAGGAAGGCAAAGAAGACCAACACAAAGAGCAGCAGGCAGCTGGAGTCCATAGAGAGGAGGTTGTCCTTGTACGGGAAATCCGGCTGAGGAAGACGAGAACACACGTCAGATAATCAACTTAATCCACTCACATCACCTTCAACGCCTCAACGCAATCAATAACAAAAAGGTAACGCTAACAAATCTTGAGGCTGTTCAGACAGAAACATTATATATGTGGGAATTTATTTTTGGTAAAAATGAGAACAATGAGGCTTAGTTCTAAACATTGTCTTTTGTTGTCAGTATCCGCCTAAAGGATACTGACGAGGAGGTAGTGCGAGTGATTCATAATGTCAACAGGATCAAACTGTGTGGGCTAGTGGGACTAGTGAGTCTGGTGGGACTAGTCAGTCTGGTAGCACTAACCAGCTGGTCCAGGTAGTCCTTGATCCTGGGTAGGTAGGTGAGAGAACTGATGGCCACCAGGCAGCTCAGAGCAAAGTCAAACAGCTGATAGCAGAAAAATGGGATGAGCCAGCCGTCACGATGCTGAGGAAAAAAAAACAAATCATGTTATGAACCACGTCATCAATTCGGCAGATTGTGCTTGAGGTCAACATGTACAGGGACCATGTTGCATTTTTCCCAACCTTATATCCATATACCCTTGTCTTAGATGACCTTTAAAACATATCTGTATCCAGGAGGTAGGCTCTGTAAACTCTACAGTTGAGGATTCATTTACAGCCTGAGCAGCAAAATGAAACACGACAGTTTTCAATGTCTTAAAGTAGAGATGCACCAATACCGATATCGGTCCAATACCGACTCAAACAGCTAAATCGGCCATCGGTGCATCCCTATTTCTAAGTCTGTTCTAATTCCGATACCAACATTGGTTTTCTTGGCATAAATCAAAGAGTTTCCTGGACCGACAGCATTTTTCCTTTGGGCTGCGGCTGCGTCATCAGATGTGGTTTGGGGGTAAATGAAAAGAGCCTGCCTGACAGAGACAGGGAGTGCTGACATTGTAACTGTGTATATTATCACATCTTACTGGAACAAATACATAGAGAAGGTTGAAAATCAGCAAAGTGGTCCTCTGACTGGGCTACTATACAAGAATCTCTACAGGCATTCTGGGTGTTTTCTATGAAAAAAAACAAAAAAACAACTGTAAACTCCTACGTCACTTCATTATGCAGCAAAGTGCTGAATATCGTTGGCAGATCATGATCAAACATTTAGGGGATTTAATTGGGACACTACAGCTCTGCATCGCCACACTGGACCCAGAACAGGGTTTCTACTACTGTTGTCTGGGGGAAAGTATTTGCACGGCTAAAGCGTAACTCTTGCACAGACTGCTGGCACGAACAGAGCGCCGAGCCTGTCGATGTGCGTCACACTTTAACCGTGCAGTCATCCCGACTAGCAGCTTAACACAGGGCCACGTCAAAAGGCTATCAAACCTGTCCGTCTTGATGCCACCGGGCCGGCCTGTGAGGTAAAGATGACAAGCAGTGAGAACACAACATTGTGCGCTACACTCCCACTGCGTCAGGATTCTTTTCAACAACCACAGCATGTCTTACTTACCTCTGAACTCTGGTGCTATTAATATACAACTTGAAAGCAATGCGTTTTCTTTTTGCATGCACATTCTGGGATCACATATTAGCACAAGAAACCCCGGCAGTGCTTTAAAATGAAATGCACGCTGTCAAAAGAGAACTGAAGACTTACAGTAATGGCTCCGTACACCATCATGGCACTGATGGTGAGCATCAGCAGAGAGATGGCGAAGCCAACACAGGCATTCTCTGTGTGAGGAAAAAGTGAGAATAAATACATAAATCCACCAAATGATTAAACACAATTTTAGCTTTGGCCTTAGATCATTAATGTATACATCCTTGAGTGCGGGTGTATAGTCGCTTGCTCTCTAGAAGTGATTTGCATTCAGTGTAAGAGAACCGTCTCCAGGGCTTCTCTCCTTCCCGCTAACTCGGTTTTAAAGGGTCGCTCTGGGGAGCATTAAGCCTCTCTCCCTCTCAGCTGTATCTGTAAATACACAATGAAACTCAGCCTGGGATAATTAAAAGGCCGGCCTTTCATATCCTCTTTTCTCTCCATCACTCAGTCTCTCCTTCCTCAAACTCCTCTGCCTGTTGGGCTAGGGAAAAAAAGGATGCTGGTGAGAAAGCTACAGCAGCACCGCGGCCCCGATGAGATTTCTTTGTTTATTTAGCAGCTCAAACTGAACAACTTGAACATCAAAGTATGAAACTGTCAAGAGGAATCTCTGGCGCTTGTATTAAAGTTATAGAAAACAAAATTCACATAGGCTTAAGCTCTGCTGATTCATTTCTCACATAAGCCTAGTTTGGGCTGTCAAATGTCAGAAAATTGTGAAAGTATTGCCTCATTACAATCACACTCTTCTTAAACCACATGTGACATCTTCAAGGTGTCTGAACCAAAATATATTCAGTCTATTTTCACTTAAGATAAAAAGGAGCACAAAATTGGAGAAGCTGCCACCAGAGAGTATATGTGGAATTTTGTAGTTTACTATAATAGACCACGTCATCTTTATATTACTTAAATAACTTCTAAACATGGCCTTGAATAAAAACGAGTGCCGCCTGATGACGCTGCACTAATATGTTCACATTGCCTCTGCGTCTGTGGACAACCTCCTCTGCCTGCTGTGTGTGTGTGTGTGTGTGTGTGTGTGTGTGTGTGTGTGGGGGCACTCTGGTGTCCCCTCCAGCCCTGCCCTTCACATATAAATACAAACACCGAGGATCAACATGGACCCTTGAGGAAACACTAAGGAACGACACCAGTGACACTAATAACATTCAGTTACATGTACATAGCACAGCAGTGCTGTTGTCCTCGTGTGTCATTCTGCTTTGCAGTCAGTGGGGAGTTGTGCTCCCTGTGGAAGATGAATCACATGTTCAACCTCAGCATGACAGCAGCTCGTCTGTGAACTTCTAAATCCAGTGCAGACGATGTTCGTTTGGTAAAGTTTCAGTGGGCCATCTTCACTTGGACACAGAGGAATTAAGAAGGCTTGATGTGTAAATGTGTCGTAAACTCAAAAGTAAACCTACGTGTTTTTAAAATGCAGTTTGTTTGCCATAACAGTAATTCTCATGTAGGTTCCGCTGCTTACCAGACATCCTGTCGGAGGCAAAGTAATGGTCGATGACCTCATACTGCAAGTCAATGGTGGGCACGTTCTCTGGGTGGGTCACAGCGACAGTCAGCAGGATGCCCATCAACAGATTGACTACCTGAGGAGAGGAAGGAAGAACTTTGTACTCTTAGCACAACACTTAAATCCTTTTATTCAACAATCGTTTGGAATATGTTTTAGATTGAACTCCTCCTTTACATTCAGCCCTTGGTTTCAGTTCATGTTAACATTGTGGGGAAGCCAACTTGCAGAGGCACGGTCGACATTACAGTGAGCAATTTATCTCCCTTTTTTTGTCAAAGTTACTTTATCGTCATGCGGGATGTCCAGAAGTTTATAAATGAATTAAACTTTTTGATGTAGGGCCGGTTTAACTGCAGAGAAGTGTAGTGGGCAGGCTGCTTGTGTTAAACAGTTTATGTGCTCATACAAATTCAAGGAGGAGAGAGTTGGGGAAGTATAAGAATGTCTGTTGTGATTTAATTCTGGTTATTTATGGGAAGAAAACATAAACCTGTACAACCCTAAACCAGTACAGACCGACTTGGCTACTACCATGAAGTCTGCCTGGTGCATTGGATCAAAAACTCTTGACTTTTTAAATATATATATATTAACTTTTCCTGATAAAAGTCTGAGAACCAAAACGTTATTAATAATGATGAACAGTGTGCAGGAGTCTTTGTTTTCTTTCAAACTGTTGTAACCTAACGTTACCCGAGAAGGCTTAACATTACACTGTCATTAATGCAACATATGTATTCCATATTGTACCCTTAAGTGGTTTCAACCCAAGGTAACAAACACCGAGGAAATATTACCAAAAATTATTACTTGAAGACGTATTCTTGGGTTTTTAATCCAATGAACATGTTTACGTTATTATACCAGCACACACGTAAGTAAGTAAAATTTATTTATAAAGCGCTTTTCACAGACAAAAGTCACAAAGTGCTTAACAGGGCAAAAATTACAAAGATAAAAAACACAATGTGACCATAGGGCCAATAATTTACATACACAGAAAAAATACAAAATTAAAACATGGTTTAAAAGCAGGTCTAGGACATGGGTTTTACCCAAACGCCAGTCTAAAGAGGTGAGTTTTGAGCTGATTTCTGAATGTGTTCATAGAATCTGCGAGGCGTAGAGGTGCAGGCAGAGCATTCCACAGCCTCGGTGCTACTGCCTCAAAAGCTCGGTCACCACGGGTCTTAAGGCGAGCGCGTGGGACAGACAGAAGACCTAAAACGTCTGACCTGAGAGTGGGGGCGGGTGAATAGGGGTGAAGCAGATCAGCTAGAGCCTGACCGTGTAGTGCTCTGTAAGTGAGAATTTTAAAGTGTATCCTAAATGCTACAGGGAGCCAGTGAAGAGATCGGAGTACGGGGGTGATGCGAGACCGTCGATTTGTCCTGGTGAGTAATCTGGCGGCAGCGTTTTGGATGACCTGCAAGCGGTTAAGAGCAGATACACTGAGTGATGAGAAAAGTGTGTTACAGTAGTCAATGCGTGAAGAGATAAATGTGTGTATGATCAGCTCTAGTTCAGGTGTTGATACTACAGGTCTCAGTTTACTGATATTTCTTAGGTGGAAGAAACATGATCTGGACAGCTGCTTAACATGGGGGTCAAACGACATGGATCGATCAAAGAAAATCCCTAGATTGCGCAGGTTGCCATGGGCAGCAGAGGAGAGTGGACCTGCCTGATCATAGGGACAAACTCATCCGGTGCAATAACTAGAACCTCCGTCTTATTGTCGTTAAGTTGTAAGCAGTTTTCTGCCGTCCAGTCTCTGATGGCATTGACACAGTCCAGGAGCCTAGTTAATGTGAAGGCCTCGCTGGGTTTGAATGACAGATGGAGTTGGATATCATCTGCATATAAATGATAGGCAACATTGTAACTTTTTATAATCGGTCCCAAAGGTAACAAGTAAAGGGAAAACAACAGACTATCACGTGAGACTATTCACCCGTTACAACGGCTGCTACCATACACCACATTACCAGTTTCGGTTTTCTTGTGTTGCATCAGTGATTTCGTGGAAGTAGAGCAACAAGGCCTGTTTTAATGTGTTAAGTACCGTCCAGCTGGAGACCAAAAGTCAGCAGAGGATTTAGAAATACAACCAAAAGCAGTAACATCTGTTACGTGACGTGGTAAACGAGATTAATTCAGCTGTGAATTCAATGATTAGGAACCACGTAAACGAATACGTACTTCAGCGTGCCTATGAAATGCAGTCTCTTGATTTAACTTCAAAAATAATCTGCACCATACTTTTAATAATATTAAATAATTTTAGCAAATCGCGTTACTGTGGATTCCTTCACGGTCCCGCTTGTTGTGATAGCAAGCCAGCGGAACGTCAGCTAGCTTTGCGCTAACGTGCTAACAACATAACGTTCCGTCAGGTGAACATGTCACATATTTTAAACATTCAGAACACGGATGCAGGTGACTGGCGCTAATCGGATGTCGTTACTTGCTGTCGTTGTATCGGTTTGCGAACTGCAAGTTAACGGTTGGGCGACAGAAACACTTAAGCTAGCTAATTAAACCAAAAACGGAAGCTAACATTGAGCCTAGCGCTCCGTTAACGTCAACTCGGCATGTAACGGATATTAATCAGACAAAAAAAAGTTGCGCCTAGCTAACATTGGAGTTGCCGACAACAGTCGTCATATCTACATGATATATAATAGCTGATATACAGTGTGTAACTATGTACTTTAAGGACTTTAACAGAGTTGATAGGCAGTGCTAGCTAGCATTAGCTCGCTTAGCTCCATCAACCATTTTACGCACCATGTACCATGTTCCCAGGATGATGGTCCCCGTGCGAACGTGGCAACATCCACAACACCTGGTGGTGTACAGTCTGTCTCGACTGGGCTTAAAGTGATGCATGTCCTCCACAAGCGTAGGAAGAAACATCGGGAGAGCTTATCGTGGACAAGAAATAATCGTCTCAGCATCAACAGTCTGCGAACTAACACAGGAGGAACGCCCACCACTTCCTTGACAACCTGTGCGACGCCGGTGATAAAAACAAACGCTCTGACGGGCAGGAAAGGGCGGGGACCAGAAGGTTACTTTTGACTGACAGGAGTTTGAGCCAATGGCCGTGGAGACATTCCGAGTAAACCCAATAGGCTTCAGGCCATGATGGAACTGAAATGATGAAAATCAGGGCCATTTAAATTAAGCTTTTTGTATGGCTGATTTACCATATTGTCCCAGGGTACCAGATCTTCAGGTGGACTAATGGGGCATTTAGTTTGCAATAATATGTGTTTAATACTGCTAAAGAAAATTATAGGGCAACACTTGCATAATTTACCTAACCTCGAGACCAAGAGGTAAAACCATGTTAAATGGTGCATTTACTTGATCACCTTACAGCAAAGTTATTAATAATGACCAACTAATATACATATACACAATGCACCAAGAATAGGAGGAAGAGATGCTGGGTCAGCGGGGGCCCACAGGTCCTGTGGCCCCTTGGGAGTTCTGATAATAGATAATAAACCATTTCCACATATCATCACTAAACACTTAAATTAGCTATGTAATGTCAGATTGATTCCTAAAAAAACCCCCACTGCAATACTTAATCATCTTACTGTACTATATATTACACGATAACACACACACGATGCAATAGCATGTACATAATATCCTCTCATTGTTATACGTAAGTTTAAACAAACTGTACTTATGCTCTCAATATACACTCGTAAAATAAAATAAAACAACAAAAAAGCGTTAAGGGTTAAAAGTTGTAAAGCAAATTTATTGACAATTATATAATACAAAAATAGTAAATATCATTTCATGGAATATATCTATCCATCCATTATTGGTAACTGCTCATCCACGCATCAGACCCAGACCCCAAAACCTAAGCAGCTAAATGGTATTCAGTCATTGGTAATTGCATGTTTTACACCTGTGATTTTCCTACTTTGACATCAAAATGTCTTCCATGAAAAAAGGCTTTCAAGTATTTGCTGTACAAAACAGTTCTTGTAAAGTGACTATTGGTCATCTTCATTTTAAATGTTACAAAAATGTGGGCATAATGCCACTTTAAAACAATAATATTGCAACTTCTATCATACAAGATTGATAATTAATTAATCACATATTGCATCTATAACCATCTTTTTTCAACCAGACAACCACAAGTCAAAAATGATCATATACATCTGCTGACTACACCTGATTGATAGATAGTAAATAAAGACTCTTCTTATACTTCATCATAAATATAAATAAATTATCAATGAACAACTGCAGATACATTTCCATTAAGTGCAAGTATAACTGTCATTTCTCATCCCCACCCTCCCCCCCAAAAAATACGAGATAATAACACATTTACAGTAGTTCCCAAGTTACAGACATTGGCCTTAGAACACAAACATTGTTGTTAAAGTTTGAAGTTAAACAAGAACGACCTCCCTGTTGGGTCTGTGATAGTCTCCATCTGAAGCCCTCTGCTGACCCAGAATGTATCCTGCGTTATCTTTCTTCTTCCACGTGTAGATTAATAGTGCTGCAACTGCAGCTGCAAGTGCCACTCCTATTGCTCCTCCTGCAATAACAGCTGTAAACATAAATGACTGAGTTAGAATACAAACACACAGTATATCACTCTTTATTCAACGTATACTGCAAAGTACCGGCAAAGATGTCTTTGTTCTCCAAGAAACTCTTGCTGTTTGCGAGAACGACAAATCCTGATCCGCCGTCATTGTGTGTACCGTCGAAGTTCAGGACCGGAGAACCCTGAAGACAAAAGTAGGAACAGTTGCAAAACGTTATTTCCTGCTTTGCCATCTATATTATAAGGTGAAGAAATAATGAGACTTGTGAAAACAACCATACATGGGACGTATTCTTGGTTCCTTTGCTGTTGGGTTGATCCTTGATGTTTTCTGTTTCACCTGAGACAGAGAGCATGGCATATGTTGTGTGTTTTATTGGAAAAAATAATGACAAGAACAACGGATGCAATATTAAGTGGATTATAACCATTTAACAGTCATTGTGCATAGTACTCAGCATTACCTTGTCCTGACCAATCCCCTGAACCAGAGCCATAACTGTCCAATTCATATCCTGATCCCTCTAAGTCCTCAGGACGGGCAGAAAACTAAGGTCATGGAGAAAAGGGGATGAGGGCATTTAGATATGCGGACCACCACAATACTCTTTCCTGTCTTATTATCAGATATATAAACACAGACAAGAGGTGAAGGAAGCCTGTAAAAGGTACTTTCCTTAAGAGGACAATAAAGAAATGAATCATGTCTTCGATACAAAGTCCCACTGAAGCAACACAGCCTCAAAAGCACACTGGGGCTGACGAACCCAGAATGACGCCATTGTTATTACCAATAAAGTGTAATCAGTCGAGAATAGAGCTTGAATTAAATGGTAAAGTCACTCCACCCATTTGGCAAAACAGTGAAGGTAAGAGAACACACAATCTGTTGTTTGGACTCAACACCTTCAGCGTTTAGTGTACTGTGTAGCAGCTTAACACAAAGTAAAAAAGCTCTTACAAAAACTTCTCTTCAAGTAAATGATTCATTAGAATACTATTATTTAAACACGAGGCACTTATTTGAAAACTGTACTGAATATTCTCAAGCTAAACTCATTGATAGGGACTAAATGGCCTGTATGCCCGTATGCATTGCATTAAATATATAAAGCTGCGATGAGGTGAAGAGTGGTGGAGGAATAAAAACCTTTGTTTTGGAAAATGGAGTACTGCTACTTACTCAAACCTAAAGGCTCTCAATCTGAACCGTCATACTGTTAAAACCCTGCCAGCAAATAAAATGTGCCTCAGGTACTTCCTGGACCGGGGGACATTACTATGTTGCATCCATAACGTCTGTGCCGCCCAGCTGTAGTTGTGCACACGAACAATGCTAACAGCTGGAAACATCTGTCAGGCAGCACTAATGCTTAAGGGGACGCAGTGAATCTTGTGTTTAACTTGAAATGGATCCGAGGTTTGTTTCTCCCAAATGTTTGCATGAGTTTCCTCCCCCAGACCACAGACATGGATGCAAGATTCACTTTTCCACAGGTGTGAATGTTTTGTGTGTGTGTGTGTGTGTGTCTGTTAGCCCTGTGATAGACTGGCCACTCAGGCTGGAAATTGTCTCTTGTCTATTGCATGCTGAGATAACTGATGAATCAATGAAGTCAAATTACAGAAAATGAATCAACAATTTTAATAAGCCATTTATCATTTGAACCATTTGTTGAGCAAAGACACCACAAACTCTCGGATTCCAGATCTTACAGCGTGATGATTTAGTCTTATATCATGAATTGAATATCTGTGGTTTTTGCATTGTTGGTCAGACAAAACAAGCGATTTGAAGACATCAGCATTAATCATTGAATTAAATACAACACTGCATGACAATTTATTGGGCAACATGTACTGTATGCATAATGATTACTTTTGATACTTGAAGCATATTTTCCTTGTAAATAGTTCTGTACTTATACTTTTGATTTGAGTGCAGGACTTTTACCTGTAGTGGAGTATTTGTATATTGTGGTGTTGCTACTTTTACTAAAGTATCTTCAGTACTTTTACCACAATTGGAAATATTGTACTTTTTATTGTATGTACTTTTATCTCGGTAACTTTGAATGCAGGATTTTTACTTGTAGTACATTTTATATTTTGGTGTTTCTCCTCACATACATCCACCAGTGCCAATGAGGCATTTTCCTCCCTAGTAAGATAAATAAGACAAAAAAGCCATTAGGTGATTTTGGTAAGAGTTGTAAAATTCATAAAAAGTTTAGTGTGATTCCCTCTGCAGACACACGCTTTTATCATTAATATCTTCAATTCTCTGCGTACAATATTTTATCTCTGACACCTGTCACACCAATACTTCTTGAATAAATGTTAAAAACCATTATTGAAATAAAAGGGAATCAAATGACCACAAATTCGACTATTCTACATTAAATAAAGGTCACTTTAAAGCCCAATAAACAATACGATCGTAAAAGTAAACACACCTTTGTACAGTAGTATAGCCAACATGAGGAAGTGAGAAAATTAAGCACGAGATTCACTTGACGTCAACACTGTTGAAAACAGACTGAAACTGACTTACCGACATGCTGATAGGATGTATCAATGCTAAAGCTAAAATAAAAGAAGCTGCCAAAGACGTTCTCATCTTTCAGTAGAGTTGGTGTTCAGTTTATTTTGTCCAAATCTGCGACAGGTACTCCGTAGGTGTTGAACCTATTGAGCCTCGAGCCTCCACAGCGCTGCCCAAACCCCGCCCACCACTGAATCGTGACCAACTAAGAACCACCTGACTGACGTGTTTACAGAGGCGCACCTGAAGGATACAGTCATTCGTTCGTTTGTTTAATACAGAATGGCGTGTATTATTAGTGATGCATTAGTATTCTAATGTGACTGGTCAAGGTGGCGCAAATAACTAATGTGTATACCATGGGGGTTGTTAGATCTACAATACATTATATCTTTCAGATATTAGTTGGTTTTGTATGTAAAAATCTTAATTTGGAAACGAACTAGGAACTACTCAATAGCCACCATGTCTTGGAGAAAAAAAGTACAATATTGACCTCTGAAATTCAGTGCAGAAGTAGTAGTATAAAATTAGTACAAGATTTGGATACATATGTATATTTATTTTATAATGAATTGAAACCCTGTGACTGCACACGGCAGATCTGAGGTGCACGGAAACAAAACATTGTACTACTTGAGTATATACACGTTTTACTTGGCATGCATTTTGCCATTATATACATTTTAATCACACTACGTTTAGTTTTCCTTGTGAAATTGCATCCGTTTAGTGTCTAGGGATAATTGTGTAGCATTTGGAGGAATAAACCTTTCACAAGTTCAAAGATGGAGTGTGACACTTCCTTATCTTGGACACTGATCACGTTAAGCTTGTACATCTGATAATTAAAATTGAGCTAGAAAAGCTTTTAAAAGATGGCAAACGGGAGAAAAACCACAACAATGCTGGTCAAATGTTAGAAGAACAGTTTAATCATACATAGTCACAATTCTGCTTCCAAAAATGAGTTTGTTTTCTTCATCTAACATCTGGAAATGTACATAAGGCCACCTGAAAATGTACATGACTTTGACAGTGTGACAAAACTCATATGTTCATATTTATATAATTGACAATATTTTACATTGCTTTTGCTTACAAGGTAGAAGCTGTTCCAAAATACAGCACTCATCTGTACAAAAATAATTCTTGTCATGTCCTGTGAAGTTTCCATGGCATCAGAGAGGACTAAATGCAGCCTCAATTTTAGTACAGAGTGTTTTTTTTTCTTCTTCTTTTTAAACTGTCACACTTCAGAAATACTATCAACAGTGGATGTTACAGCTCCAGTACAAATAGAGGCTGGCCTTTCCCATAACAGATTAAAAACAAAAAAAACATGCCAGATTGTGAAGCCATAAAGATTTTTTTCTTCCTTTAAAATAACACTTGATCAAATAAAACTGTATACATTATATTCAAGGGGAAAGGAGTGATGAATATACACACACATCAAAATGCACATTTTTGCCTTTTTCTCCTCAAAAAGTGTAAAAGACATCCCATTTACAGCATAAACGTTTACAAATGTACAACTGTACAGACGAAATAAAAGCATCACTACAAATTTAGAGCAAGGCCTGTCAAAACACCACAACTAGACATTTTTTTCTTCTTCAATTAAACTAATAATCTTACACTTATTAACTGCACATATACTACAAGTATTCATATGAAGCCATCACTACGAGCATTATGGGTGAATTGTATTAGCTTTCGATGGCCCCACCGGCCTGGTCACTTGCATACCCAACTGAATGAAAAAGAGAAGTAAAAAACAAAAGAACAGAACCATTAATAAGAAGGTTCTTTCAGCATCCCTTTCTTCGACTTATCCCACTACTTCTAGTTCATGTCACCTCAGATATACAAAGCTGGGAAAAGTGCCACTTCACAACATCTTTTTTTTTTCCCCCCGGACTACTCTGGCCTTCAGGCGGTGGGGGTCCCATCGTCGCTGCAAGCCCCTATACCCAAAAGCAACAATTTACACATACATAAAGATGCTATACATCGTTAAACTACTCCTACGCAAGAGATGATTATTCAGTACATAAAGATACCGTTTCTAGGGCAGTGTTCATCTCAAAGTACAAGACAGATAAGATGTTACACAAAACATGATAAAGGAAAAAAAATCATTCCAAGGATTAAAACCTGTCACAGCATGCCAACACATACCCCCAGTCCCCCCCCACTACAGTCATTTCATGTTAAGATTATACCAGGTTACACGCCCGCTATACAACCAAACCTCATGCTCCGCTTCTATAAGTTAATGGTAGCGTGTTATTTTTGCATAAACCCCCCCGAGTGATCACCTGGATGAGGGACAGACGGCTCAAAATGGGGCTCAGTGGATGCAGCAGCTCAGGTTGGTCAGTCTGTAATATTTAGTACCGAAAATGTTCAGAAAATTACATCAGGCAGACTACAAGCCGCTTGGGTAAACCCCCCTCCCTCCCCTCCCCCCTAATTAGCCTGAAAAATGAATAAGCCACCACTGGAAAACACCACCCTAGACTAAAGCACCAACCCCTAAGCCGAGCTCGCAAACTGGTCACTTCAAGACCTCTGGGTGACTGTGGCACAGGACACATAGTACTCACCTGTGGACGGAGGGGCTTATATCCATCCATACTATGTAGTGCTATTTAAAAACTAATCCATCAGCTGCTTTGGCATGGGAAACACGTTTACGGTGCATGGGATAATATACAAATAGAATATTCCATTGCCTAGACTTGATTAGAACAGCTGACATAATAAGTCTGGTTATTTAAAAGGATCACTCAGTTTAACCTTAGAAAATCACTTGCTGGTGTTAATTGTAGGAATTGGAAATTTCAGCAATGTGTATAATTATTATTTTTTTTCTACAGAGAATTTACAAGGTAAAAAACTAAATGTACAAGATAATATGAAAACCAGTCAAATACATCAATTACATCATTAACAATGGGCTTGTGCTTTACCCAGGGAAAAAATAAAAATAAAAATAAAAATAAAATCTGCCTGCTGACTGTGCGTCCCCTGGGGGCCACACTGGGGACCTGCACCAGGGTTGGCGGGGTGGCAGGGGTCAGTTGTCACAGCGTTCTTAGGTGAAGTTGACTTGTCTTTTTTTTTTTGGTAATTCCCTCAAAATGGGATAACAGAGGGTGTCAAAGGCTAACCCCTATGTCTAAGGAGCATCTCTCACAGAACAGGGGGGGTTCGGGGCTCCTCCTCCTCCACTTCTTCAGGGGACCCAGGATGTCGACGGGACTACATGAGGCCGTTCGTGGGGCCACCGATGGGACCCAGTTCAGATCCGCTCTTCATGTAGTACTTCTCCAGCTTGGCCAGAATGTGCTTCCCGTAGGTGTACTTACGGAGAGTGGCAATGTGAGGACGGATCTGAGAAGGGAGAGACGGCAAAGGTCAGCAAATTCAGAGTAGAGCTGAAAGAATTTGTTTACGAATCAATTAGCTGATAAACAACAACGTCATTAATCAATTCAAGGGATTTCTGAAGCAAAAACACTAAAGATTCACTGGTTCCAGGTTAGAAAATGTTGGTACTTCACAACAGCATATTCAATGTTTTGGACCGTTGATTGACAGGCATTCTCTCAGATTTCTTACATTTAATTGACCAATCAAAAAAATAATTTGCAGAATAATAAATTATACAATTAATCATTAATTTCCCTAGATTAAAATCAATGTGATCCAACATTAAAAGCTAAATATAAAGACATGTCCATCTTCTATATTGAAGTTTGGGGAGAAGGCAAAATATTTTTTCCACAACTGGCTCAGACACTCAAAAACCACAAGTCATTAATGTTTTAATGTAAGCGATTTAATCATTGTATTGGTTCACTGTATTTAACGAGGAACGAGTGTAAGTGTTTCCCTTTTGATGTAAACAGCCCCGTCATTCCACATCTGCATGATCACACAGAGTTAATAGGTCACCAACCTTGTGCATGATGATTTTGCGCTGAGCCGGTTCTGCCATGTCGATCATTCTCTGAACAACGTAGTTGGCGTACTGGTCCTTCATCATGGTGTACAGGGCGCTGTGGGGCCCGTCTTTCTGGCAGCACACTTCGTCTATCAGCAGGGCCCTCTCTGCACGCGAAGAGTGGATCACACACTTCTCCACAACGTTACTGAGGGACAACAGAGAGAGAGGAAAGCTTCAATTACAAATTCAGAACGGAGCTGAAGGAGTCACAGCTCACAGACATGACTTTTCTGACGTCTGTGTGGATGGAATCAAGCTTTATAGATGTCACTATTCAGCCCTTTGATGAGTCAGGGAGAGAGGCACTACTTTTTCTCAAGTGCGTCTTTCCAGGTAGTGCTTTGGATCAACATAAGCATGCCTGTCTGTACGTTAAGGGTGCACTCAGGCAAAAAAGGAGCAGCCCATAGTACAAACCAAGCACATCAACATGATCCATGGTCAGTGAATGTTAGCGTTTCGTGCAGCACTGTTAAAATGATGTCTCAGTTTTATAGCAGATTTAACAAATCAAAGCTACATTAATCTTCCCTTAATGGTGACAACAAAATGATTTGGATATCGACTTGGTAGCTGCACTGTGCTTGAAACGAACCATGTAGTGGTTTGTAAATTGTTGAGGTCGACTTACCTTGCGAATTTGTGTTGGCTGAGGACAAGAACCTTCCCACGAACCTCTGCCACTATCTTGCTCTTATCTTCTGGCCTGCCGTGCTCCAAAACGTGCTGAATGACGTAGTTACCGTACTGATCCTGTAGGAGGCAGGGCAGGTGTGAGCTCGAGGTAAAAAGACATTTCAAATATTGACCAACCACAAAAAAGGATCCGTGCGACACCCTTTACTCAGACTGATGCTCATGCACTACTCTTGGTCGTAATTGGTGCGAGATAAACATGCATCTCTACAATGATGGGTAGACGAATGAGTGACACTCTTACAAATACCCTTACGTCATCACTGCGGAAGGTCAGACACAACAGATGCTGCTGGTTTTGAGTGTTGCTGAACAGAGACAGCACAACCAACAGCATCGTTGCCCCTTCAGAAATGGGTGATAGACCGTTATGGGTGTAAAACTCACCTGACCAAGCAACAAATGACACCACTCTGAATTTATCTTGTTAAAAGTAGTAATTGGTTGTGTCGGTAATGTAACCGCCACCATTAATTTGGTAGTATTTGCCTTCAAATACATTTCCTGTCAATCTGTTTTTAACAAGAAGCTGCATTATTTTGGACTTGAGGTCTATTTAAGAACTAAGATGAGGTGAAGTGTTTTCAGCACTACTTCTGAACACTGAAGTTTAAACTCTCTGGAAGCTCGTATCAAACAATTACTGTGAAATTAAGTAGCCGAAAACAGAGAAACAGATTGATCAGGAGATGCTTTGGGCTAAAGAGAGGGATCATCAGTGAAGCCTCTGTGGCATAAAGCAAGATGGGGGGGGAAAAAAGAGGAGAAAAGGACGGCTCAGAGGGTTAGGAGAAGGCCGGTAGTTGGAGAACTATTTACAGGTTAAAATTAGAGTCTTTACACAAGAAAAGATAAAAAGGGAAAAGAAGAAGGGAGGACAGCGACATCCGCGAGAGAGGCAAAGTGCTCTGACCTTGAACAGTGCATCGCGGGACACTGTATAATACGTTTTGGGTGTCATCTCCAATGATACGCCTTGATATTTCTAGATGGAATAAGTGAAGGGGCAGGGTGGATGTTTAGAGAATCACATACATCAGATGCAATGACAGCTAACAGTACAAATACATTCGTCCTTATCACTTTACACTTAGACCACAGCTACACAGGAATAATGACAAGCTGAAAATATGAAATGCTCATACATGGAGACGTGCAAATACACATGACGAGTGTTTATCCCAACAATGATCCGTCACATCTAACAAGCAAACGTCTGCAAACAATGAGGGCTTAGAAATGAAGACAGATGTGCTCACCTGGCCCAGCTGTTCAGAGTGCTGATGCAGCTCTTCCAGGATGGGCAGAGTCTGCTCCTGGGTGCAGTGCTCCAAAATCCTTTGGATAACTCTGCAGCCATAGGGGTGTGTGGAGAGCACAAACACCTGGAAAAGAAAGTGAAAGCATATTTGGACTGTGCACATCCATCTTTAATAAAACAGCCCGAGTCAGAGAGGGATTGTATTCTGTATTGTCGATTAATTAATTAATTAATTATTCACAAGACTACGATATAGTTTCATTTTAAATATATTTGTTCAGCTTTAAATCTGACGGGGACGAAACACAGGGGCCGACCGAAGATGAAAAATAAATAGATCAAAAAGGGACAAGATTGTGAGCAACCAAAGTCACCGAAATGCTGTTAAAACCCGTTCACTATACGCAGCCTATTAAAGAAAACTAATTACCTAACGAAGTTCTATCGCTGCACAACGATCCTACTCACTCAGATATTGACATATTATAGGAATTGGGTTTGATCAGTGACAGCTGATCTTAACTGTGTGCACCGTCACAGCGTTATACATAAAAGAAACTCCCTTGCAGAAGTTTTATTCTGAGCAGAGGGTGAAGGTTCAGAATAACACGCAGTAACTTTAGATTTTCCTGAGTAACAAACAGATTTTATCTATGGATTGGCATTTTCAAAGATGCCACATACAGTGGGGAAAAAAAAGTATTTAGTCAGCCACCAATTGTGCAAGTTCTCCCGCTTAAAAATATGAGAGACGCCTGTAATTTTCATCATAGGTACACTTCAAATATGAGAGACAGAATGGGGGGAAAGAATCCAGGAAATCACATTGTAGGCTTTTTAATGAATTAATTGGTAAATTCCTCGGTAAAATAAGTATTTGGTCACCTACAAACAAGCAAGATTTCTGGCTCTCACAGACCTGTAACTTCTTCTTTAAGAGGCTCCTCTGTCCTCCACTCATTACCTGTATTAATGGCAACTGTTTGAACTTGTTATCAGTATAAAAGACACCTGTCCACAACCTCAAACAGTCACACTCCAAACTCCACTATGGCCAAGACCAAAGAGCTGTCAAAGGACACCAGAAACAAAATTGTAGACCTGCACCAGGCTGGGAAGACTGAATCTGCAATAGGTAAGCAGCTTGGTGTGAAGAAATCAACTGTGGGAGCAATTATTAGAAAATGGAAGACATACAAGACCACCGATAGTCTCCCTCGATCTGGGGCTCCACGCAAGATCTCACCCCGTGGGGTCAAAATGATCACAAGAACGGTGAACAAAAATCCCAGAACCACACGGGGGGACCTAGTGAATGACCTGCAGAGAGCTGGGACCAAAGTAACAAAGGCTACCATCAGTAACACACTACGCCGCCAGGGACTCAAATCCTGCAGTGCCAGACGTGTCCCCCTGCTTAAGCCAGTACATGTCCAGGCCCGTCTGAAGTTTGCTAGAGAGCATTTGGATGATGCAGAAGAGGATTGGGAGAATGTCATATGGTCAGATGAAACCAAAATAGAAATTTTTGGTAAAAACTCAACTCGTCGTGTTTGGAGGAGAAAGAATGCCGAGTTGCATCCAAAGAACACCATACCTACTGTGAAGCATGGGGGTGGAAACATCATGCTTTGGGGCTGTTTTTCTGCAAGGGGACCAGGACGACTGATCCGTGTAAAGGAAAGAATGAATGGGGCCATGTATCGTGAGATTTTGAGTGGAAACCTCCTTCCATCAGCAAGGGCATTGAAGATGAAACGTGGCTGGGTCTTTCAGCATGACAATGATCCCAAACACACCGCCGGGGCAACGAAGGAGTGGCTTCGTAAGAAGCATTTCAAGGTCCTGGAGTGGCCTAGCCAGTCTCCAGATCTCAACCCCATAGAAAATCTGTGGAGGGAGTTGAAAGTCCGTGTTGCCCAGCGACAGCCCCAAAACATCACTGCTCTAGAGGAGATCTGCGCCAAAATACCAGCAACAGTGTGTGAAAAGCTTGTGAAGACTTACAGAAAACGTTTGACCTCTGTCATTGCCAACAAAGGGTATATAACAAAGTATTGAGATGAACTTTTGTTATTGACCAAATACTTATTTTCCACCATAATTTGCAAATAAATTCTTTAAATTCTGTCTCTCATAGTTGAGGGTATACCTATGATGAAAATTACAGGCCTCTCATCTTTTTAAGTGGGAGAACTTGCACAATTGGTGGCTGACTAAATACTTTTTTTCCCCCACTGTACATAGGTTCATCAATTTATTCAAAACAAATGTGACATGTTTAATGTTCATGTGATGGATGCATACATGTAATGTTTGTTTGATTCTCTACTCTGTAGTCACTTCAAGTCGTCACTGACGTTTCTTGCTTTTTCATTCCATTCTTGCTTTTATATTAACAATGCCATTGATAAAAGCAAATGGGATACATTTGGATTCATATGCGGGCATTCTAAACATTTTACATTCACAAATCCACCAACGCAAAAAGCAGATTATAAAAAAGGGGAATGACAGCTGAGCCTTTGCTTTTGAGAATAAACCCACCTGTCCTTGGAAGGCATCAATAATGAACTGCAGGGCCTGAGGCTGGACACACTCGATGCACTTCTGCACCACATGGTTGCCATTTTGGTCCTTGACACACTTCAACACGTGGCCATCCAGCTCACGGACAATGTCGCTCTGGAGTGAAGATAAAAGGGAACGAGGGCATAATTTTAAACAGGTGTCACCATGTTGACTAATGAAGAAAAAACAAAAATGAAAGAAAAACAAGGTCAGCAAAAACGTCATAGAGAAGTATAATCTCACTTACAATTACCTGCTGGTCTGAGGAAATGGACTCCAGGGCTTTCTGAATGACCCGACAGCCATACATCTGCAGAGCCAGGGGAAGGACGTGTCCACGGATACGTGTTGCCAAAGCCAGCTTCTGGTCTGCGCTTCCAAACTGCAGCACAAAAACACACAAACTCTACTGCACACATGCTACAGAGAACTCTGTAATGCTACTATATCAATATGGGTGTTGTTACTGAAATGACACCTAGATAAACTGTCCCAACCTCAAAGAACTTCTGGATGACATAGTTCCCAAATACATCAGTCATCAGTTGGTATGCTGCTTGCAGAATCTCTCCAAACACCATCTGCCTCTCAGCTGGAGTGGCCCTCTCTAGCTTCTGCTGGATAAATCTAGACAGAGAGAGATTGAAAACAGAGAGTAGAGATGAAAAGAAATTCAGCAGGTTTTGGTACACCAATGCACTCTTAGGTTTACAGTTTAAAAAAAAAAAATAAAAAAAAATAAAAAAACATTTGTTAGCCACCTGGATCCATGCTGGTCTTGAGAGAACTCCACCATGTGGCCGGGCAGGTCACGGAGTTGCAGGTTCGGGAAGCGGTTGTTCCTAAAGTCTTCCAGTAGGCGGCTGCGTCCGGATGGCATAACATCAGAACGACTGTAGCGAGGCCGAGACGGAGGGAACAGCTGGCTGCTGGAATTGAAAAGACTGGACGTCCCCCCAGTGCTCCGGTACTTCGCCTCAGCTCCGGGCGCGGCAGAAATGTAACGCCCGCTGCCATTTGTCAGGCCACCTAGGATTAGAGAATAACCGGACACTGTTGTAGTGGGAGTGTCAGTAGCACATGATCCTTATGCATGTGAAACAGAACGCCTTGAGACGGAGGACACATTTCTGAAAAAATTATCCGCTTTAAATCAACTACGTAAAATGCATCAATCGTTCACCATTCCCATGAATATGAGGCTTACCTAGGTGAAGGCTGGAAGAGGATCCATGAGAGGAGGGCAGAGATGGTGGAGGAGTAAGTGGAGAGTGACCTGGTGTGAGGCCAATGGGGCTGGGTGAAGAGTAGCCCAGGCTGTTGTAGAAGGGCTGGCCGATGGGAGTTAAACTGCTGCCACCGCGTTTGTATAGATCGGAGCTTGCCAGCAGGGAGTCCCTGCGAGATACACTGCTACTGGTAGAGCTGGACACTGCAAGAAAAACAATAGAGAACCAGTTGAGAAAAACAAGACCTCGAAAAGTAAAGTTCTGTTCATCCATATGTATCTTGTAGCCAAAGCCACTGACCAGAAGAGCCGAAGCCTCCGAGAGCAGAGCCCAGGCCGACGCCGAGGGACCCGGCGGCACTGCTGAAGCCCAGGGAGGAGGTCTGTGGTGGCGGCGCAGCAGAGGTGTGTGAGAAAAGGGAGCTGCTCTGAGAAGTGTTGGGGACCGTTCCAGAGCCGTAAAATGAGCTGGAGGGCAGGCCGCTGCTGGGTGGAGGAGCCTGCTGCTGCTGAGGCTGCTGCTGAGGTTGAGGCATTGAGCGGTATAGACCGTTGCCTGGACCAGACATGTTGTTACCGGAGCCAGATGCTGACACCGCAGCTGCTGGTGGGAAGGGGGGGAAAAGGGGAGCAGAGTTGAGAAAGACCCTGAGTGGTACTAAGTAAGAACAGAGTGGATCCACATGTTGGAAATGATACCGACTAGTGGACTCGTACTAACCAGCTTGTGCTGCTGCAGGGTTGATGAGGAGAGGGGTCTGGACTAGACGGACTGGCCCACCCAGACCAGCTCGGGCACCGGGGCCCATCACCAAGGCCCCATTCTGGTCATAGTAGGCTGCAGGGGCTAAAACCTGATAACCTGAAAAGATGAACAAAATAAGTGGTCAGAAATGATAGATTACTATGTACAAAACATTTCTAAAGACAACATCAAGCAGTGAAGATAAGCATGTCTGGCTATAGGGTAGTTGTACGAGGTGGTCTACTAACCAGACATCCCTGCGTATGCCAATGCAGGGTTTGCAGCTGCTGCTGCTAGAGATTCCTGCTGACTCTGTTGGCCTTGCCCAGGTGTAAGAGGTCGCTGGTTGTTTCCTGTGCGCATCACCTGGAGAAGACGATAATGATACTGTCAGAGTACTGCATTACAAGTGCCCAAATTATTTCTATATTACATTAAATATTTTCAGTTTCACTATTTTTACTTTGTGGCATTGTTATCTCATCTATGATCAACGATGCAATTGAGAACATTTTTATTTACTTATTAAATGTAATAAAATCAGGCCCATTTTCAGAGAATGTTTTTCTTATGGCAGGTTTAAATACACCTGGTCCAGCTAGTTCTCTGGCCAAGATTTACCTCAGGTTTACACAGCGTCACAACCAATCTGACAGACAGTAACCGTGTGTACGCCATAGTTCCTCTTTACCGTTGTTCTGTCAATATCGTGTCAAAACGTAATGCGTCTCACATGCGCTGCAAATTGACAGGAACTGCACTTGTGTACTTACATTTCAAGCAACAGATGTGCTTTTGAATGCACTTCAGTTAAAGTCAAGTGAGCTTGGCCGGCATGTGGCTGTAGATTCGTAGTAAATATCATTTTCATAGTTTGTTGTCACTTAAACAAGACACAATCCCGAAAAATCTGTCTACTAAAACATAAGAGGGACAGCCAGCCAGCATGAAGGTATTTAATGTGGTTTGTACTGTAATATTTTACTCTCAGTATATACAGCTCTATGGCCATTAACATCGCAGTTTTTAGTTTTGAGTTGTGTTCATGACAGCCTTTTCACAATGAGCCGGCTTTTCGAGGCCACCTTAATGAAACATCTCAGACCAAAACCACAACACTTCCTACCTGTTGTTGGCCTGGCCCCTGATTGGATGCTTGCTGATTAGCTGAGTGATTGGCAGCTGAGGCAGCCTGTTGCTGGAAAAGGTTGGCCGGATACACACCCCAAGGAACCCCATAGTACTGTGGTGGAACCACTGTGGGACCTGTGGAAGACATTTAGACGTTTCATACACATCCTATACAACCGATTAGAATAGCAACTTTTATCTGAACTTGGCACAACAGCATTGTGTATCAGAAATACATCTAAAGCTTTAACTGGCAAGAACATAAGGGATAAAAAAAATGTGCTGTATGATCACCTGCAAGCGAGGCTGCTGCGGCCAGCCCAGCGGCAGTGTAGGGATCCGTACCAGGGGGGCCAGCATTAATGATGTAAGGGTTTGGCACAAAGGCAGGACCAAGGCCAGCTGGGTAATAAGAGGAACAGCAATGCAATTCATTTCTCCATATCAAATCTCATTCAAATAACTTACAACTGAAAAAAATAGGTCTCCATAGACAAAACGTAATTCAACTATATCACGCGGCACACTGTACCACACCCGTCGTAAGACAAACAGCCTCATTTACCGAGATGCTGCTGCTGGGCTGCAGCCAGGGCATATTGTTGCTGCTGAGCTGCAGTTAGCTGTTGAACAGCCAGGGCATTAGATCTCTGGAACAACTGGGGGGAGAAAAAATAAAACAAATATCACAATCTGCTGAGCAAGCTTACATGTATGTATATATATATATATATATATATATATATATATATATATAGATCTCTTGAAAGATGCGTTTTGTTTGTCAACCAACCTGCTGCTGCGAGTTGTAGTCAAACAACCCCATTGGAGTCCCTGAAGAGTCCACCTGAATCTGGTTACCAGCGTAGTCAAACTGGAGGGACTCCACGCCGGCTTGTTGCTCCATGCCTCCCATGTTCTGGGCCTCCTGGCTCTGGAAGTCCTCGGGGCCCTTGTTTTGAGCGGGGTTGTGTTGCTGGAAGGCATGAGGGTGGTGCTGTCCCATCATCTCCAAAGCTGATGGGCCGGGACCCATTCTCTCCACCGCCTCAGTAGGGGAAGCTTGACGGCTCCCTGGGGTCGGACTGGGAGAGTAAAGAAGCGCATATGTCATTTTAGGACAAGACTTTGCCTCGGACAAGAAGCCAAGCAACGTTAACGAGACTATAGGCCTAACATTGATATTCACTCACTTATTTTGACAATTTCAGTACGTTTAGGCTTCATTGCACTGCTCAAATTTGCCAAAACATTAGAAGACCACCTTTAAAATAGCCATGGACATTATGAAATGGGAGGATTTTTTCAAAAACAAGGGTTGCAGATGATGGTTCGAAGTTACAGTTCAAAGTCTGAATTTAAAAATCACCATATTTATAAAGCGCCAAACAATAGGTTGCCGTTCACCTTACGTGACTGAAAAAGGAACACATACTTGAAGTCTTTGCAGTCCCGGTCCATGCCATTAAGTAGACCTCTTCCGTTGGCTTTAGCAGGATCATTCTCATCTCCAACCTTCATCTCTGGGCTCTTGTCCTCTTCATAGGGGGAGACTTTCTCTTGGACATCAATCTTCTCTCTCCCATCTTGGTCAACATCTCCTCCACCCTGTATACATATTATAAAAAAAAAAAAAAAAAAAAAAAAAAAAAAAAAAAAATAGATGAGGTAAGACTACGTGCCACCCTTTAGAATAAGTGTTCGATAAGTCAAGAGAACTCACTCTTGTGAGTTAAGAGGTGAGACAGAAGCTCAACTTACATAGCCACCGTTCCTGTAGCGACCATCCATCTTGTCACCAGGAGAGGAGCTGAGGACGTACTCCACCATGCTCACCCCCAGACCTCCACCTTCTGAGCGAGGTGAAAGCACAGAGTTGGCATCACCATTCCCATGGAAGCTCTGGCCTGGTCGCCGCTGCACCATGATTGGCTGAGACACTGAATGATCTGAATAAAAACGGCGTGATCAAACATCGGAATAGATGCGCACATAAACCATCGCTGGGTAAACATCCAGTCAGATTAAGATTAAGGCAACAATGAAAATCACAGTCATTAGGATTAGGCATGACGCCATTTACAATTATGTCATTTGATTTGGAATAAATTCCATACGAGCAGATCCAATAATGAATTATTCATCTTGAAGAAAGAAAAGTGAGAATACAATGTCCAGAGATATAGGAGCCACTCACGAGATGATCCCCATGCATTGTCCCTCCACTCCTCTCCAAGAAGCATGCCTTTCCTTCCATCCTTGGCCAGCTCATCAGAATCCCAGAGCTTTTTTGCCGGCAGAAGCTAAAACACAAAGTGTACATCTTTTGTAAGATCATTTTGCATTGTAGGTTATTAAAAATGTGATGTTTAGTGGTTAGGTTACAGTTTTGAAGTTTAAATATTGTTTTTTACTGTAGTGTTGGTCAGCGTAACCCTTTCTCACTTAGTCATACCTCAGCAAAGACCTTTGAGCATGAACACATCCCTATGGACTTGGAGAGGCTGTAAAGATTGTCATTTGCTCCTTCATGGAGAACACATTATTGCATTTTTATCCCGAATAATTTCAACTACTACAGTGCAGAGTTAGTGTAGTTACATAATGAAATTAATTCACTCACCTCTGCACTGTATATTTTAAGCCTATACACTGGGAGTTTTTCCATATAAATATTCATTTTGATGTATTGCTATGCTGTAATGGAAAAAAAGACTAATGTTAGGACCAAAAACCTCTTACCTCTCCCATGCCCCTGGACTCCAAAGCAAGAGCTTGAAAGCCATAGTTCATTTCATCCGCAGCACGGACCTGAGACAAAAGAAACACAAATCTTACAGCACTAAATGGATGGCCACAAAATAGAGACCTTAACGGATATTACATTTGTTCCACACGCTGCAGAGAACAAACTAACCTGTTCTTTGATTTCTGATCAATTTTACCCAGAAAATATGTTGGTTCTGTGAAACGAATAAACTACAAAACATGGCCTCATATCATTTCAAGAGGCCCTTCAGCCCACAAAAGCTTTTTCCAACATGAAGTATTTAAATAATCGACACAATACAACAACGTACAAACAAAAAAACACCAGAAAAGAGTAAGAAACTCATGCTTTGAAACGTGTAATTCTACATGTGTAAGCCTGATTAGCTATTCATAAGTTATAATCACCAAAGTACAACTGTGTCGAGAAGTAATTTCATACACTGTACGAGTCCTTGAAGATTACAAACACATGAAAGATTAGAATCATAGCGCTATAACATTACACGAAGGACAAAACAGAGTTGCTGCACCCATTTTCTTTTCACCCAAGCCCCCCCCCCCGGTGTGAAAAGTAGGGATGCTGAAGACTCTGGCATGCCTGTGGCTTTGTCATAAAACACTAAAGGTGACATCGTACAAATATTTTAAGGAAGATTTTTTTTTTTTTAAATGCAGTAATGCAACATTAACCCCGATAGAATCTGCTGTAAAAAAACCAACACATAAACATAGAGAAAGAAGGTGGCCCTGTAATAACTTTTCATCAGGCTGAGTGATAACCCCAGGCCCAATCCAATGTATGCACACATTTTCAATGGTTTACATTGACTTAAGAGTGGTTGCAATGATGTTTGGGACGGTGGCAAAAAAGCCTGGAGCCTTGTAGACCAGCTGCTATAATCAAACAACAAAGGGATCTCTATCTGCCAATATGGATCATCAATTATCTGCAATTAGCATCAGCTGCAAAAAACAAAACAAAACAAAAAAAAAAAAAAAAACAGGGAACTGTAAAAGTTATATTTGCTCCCTTTTTTCTTTTGTGCCAATTTGATCTTTGATCCAATCCGAACCGTGAGTTTTATGATCCGTTGCACCACTAGTTGGGTGAGGTGGGTGTGTCACTACAGATACCAGTAAGAAGGTCAAGTCAATCCAAGTAGTCCAGTTTGTGTAACAATTGTGCTGCAGCTTATCTGATTTAAGTTGAAATTAATTACTGGAGTCAACGAATTCTGTTGGTGTGATGTCTATTCGGTTACAGTAGAACAACCGCTGGGCATCAGTGTGACAAAAATATAGCTGTGATGAGGACCTTTTCTATTTTGTTTACTCAATGAAGTTTAATTATTTCTCCAGATTAAAACTGGATATACAAAAAATGCAAATGTTCACCAACCTATATCGTTACCTCAAATTAGTCCCCGTTTTTAAATAATTACTACGAAATTGAATTTGTCATTGTATTTACAGACATTTTCAGTAAAATTATTAGTTTGCTGTACAACAGCATTATAGTCTACCAACTAAAGACAGTGACATTTTTCATAGGCTCCAACGTTAAAACACTCCTAGAAGAATCAAGTGGAATAAATGACCTAGTCTCACATGTGACTAACAGAGTTTTATTGTTTGGTTTGCACATGAAATTTGTATCTTAAGCCGATACAAAATGCTACCGTCTGTCCCTCTAACCCGCATTAGATTAAATAACATTACAATGACTGAAGGCCCTTTTACCTGATCAACATGATTGGCATCACCAGTTGGCCAGCGGTGTTTGCTGGGTGTGCAACCTCCAAGCTGCTCTCCGGGCTGCCTCTGAAAGAAGTATCCGACTGTGGCGTCATCCTGAGATCGTCCACTCAGTGGAGGCTGCGGGGTACCTGGGGCGGTGGGGTTGTTCACAACCCGGTCCATGCCCTGTAAATGTGGGACTCCAGAAGCCTGTCCAGCTCCCCCAACATGAACTCTGACACCTACAGTCTCAGGAGCACCATTTGCATGCAGCATCCCACCTCTTGTCTCCTGCCAGGCCACGTCATTCATACCTAGGATGCTGCATGGAACGCTCATTCCACGGGAAAGCCTGCACAAAACAACATACAAGTATTATGTTGACAAGAATATGCAGTGTTTTTACGTTGGCCCTTTGTGATGTCTTGCATTGATTGACTTCTTAGTCCACCAGAGCATTTGCCTGACAAATAATTCAGATATATGGCTAAAATTACTTTTTATATCCGAATAAAGTCAATGAGGCCCCCCCCCCCATTTTAACGTCACAGTTAGGTGACTGTATTCTGGTAGGCTATGGACTTATGAAAGCTGTAAGTCACAACATGTGGCCATTATGCGAGTCTTGAGACAAACCGAAACTTTTGAACTAACGTTACACTTATGCCCCCAAAAGAATACCACATGAATAACAGGTCCAACTTAGTTTTTTCGACGGGACATACCTAATTTCCCGTATTGCTGACTTCACGTTATGGCTGTTCAACGGTTGAAGATTTAAATGTTAGTTAGCATGAATGTCGCCCTGAATGTATGTATGTAAATGTAACGTTAATTACATAGCTTGTCCGACACGGAAGACATTAACGTCAACGGTGAAGTCTAATTAGGCGATTCTCGTTTATGAATGAGCAATACAAGAACAAATCAGGTGCGTTACAGGCATGATGATGGCTTGCAAGACCCAAAAATGCTAACGCTAGGTAACGTTGTCGTTAGCTTAGTGTTAGCTGGTGGTCGTGGCTAACGCAACGCTACCATTAACGTTATTAATGATTAAAAGACGGGCGCGGCTATCACATAACAATGCTGATTTTTTTAGCCACAACGAGAGCTGTCGCTGGCTTTTAAAAATAAATAACTAGCTCCAGCGAAATAGCCAACATTACTGGTCATTGTGGCAGACCGATGTGCAAGCCTTTCAGCAAGCTGGCTAGCTAACGTAGCTAACCTAGCCAGAGAGTCCGCTGCTAATAAGCAAGCTAACTTACGGCTTTGACTGAACATTTAACGTTTCGTAAATAGTGGTTTAAAAGGGCTAATGGCTAGAGGTTTGTCCCCGTGTTGCATATTGTTGCTTCATCATTCTTGTGCAATCCTTTGTTGACACTAGCCGATATTGACCATGTTTATTGTTAGCTAATGCTACTTAACTAGTGAGCATTAGCAACCTCCTTTGCTAACAAGCTAACGCTAACCGCAGCGGGCCTGCTGTTTATTATTGGTTTTCGACGTTAGACATCAAAGTTAAATTCGTGAATTTGCCATTGCATTACAGTAAGCTATTGTGCCCGTGTGTTTGACGAAAAAACATGCAATTTTCTCGGCTCGAAATACCACATTGAGTGGCTGCAACGAGCCAAATAAACCCAAATGGCCAATGCAAGAGCTAGCACACGCTAATTTGCAAATTGGTGTTGTGTGAGCTAAAACATCACCCAAACACTCAGTGGCTAAACAACATGGCCCCCCTTCAAGTCCCAAACAGAGGGGCCTTAACCGCTAAACAAAAGGGGAAACACTCACACCACGGCAGTCGCGTTTAAATCAATCGCTTTACAAAGCTTTTGCTTTCGATGTGAACAAACAAAGATTCTATACTTACGCGTTGTCGTTTCGAGAGAGGGTCTATGCTTGTTGCACGCCGTCAACCCAATTCTATATTGTTTTGTTTCCTTGGAGAGAGCGGTGATTTAGCAAGGCTCGCTTGATAGTCAAAGCTAAGAGTTTGCCTACGCTAGTGCCCCCTCCCTGTAAATAGCGTGAACTACGTAGACATGCGTATAACAATCAATGTAAATTTGCCTCCCAACATGTTACCCTTTGTACACCATGTGAAGGTAGTATAAATGTTACGCCTAGGTGTGTTTAATGTGCTTTGCAACCTGTAATACAACATTTTAAGAATAAGCATTTCCCCTAAAAGGCGCTCATATTGCTGCTGGATATCAAGTCTTAGTGAATGAAAGATTATTTAATACTAGTTAATTCAATGCGGAGGACAATGATGAGTATTAACAGTTAAAACAATATTTCAAATATGGGAAATCATTTCGTGACGAGAAGCCACGATATAACAGAAGTCCCATTTTCGGAGAATTACGCACAATCGTCGCGCAAAACATCATCATGCAGTTAGACTTGCTTGATTTTGGCTGATCCCGGATCGGATGGGTCCTCGTGGTCCATGACCCTCCTCTACATAAGGAAACTCGATGAGATCCAATCACCTCTTCCTTTTCAAACTGTGATCTCACCTCCTTATTTCTGATTGGATTGCTAAATTTAGGAAACCACCCTATGCTTTATAAAGAGATTGCAGTGGTTGCTGGTAAATGTTCTGGAGTTGCTAGACGGGAGCGGCTTATGGGACACGTCTCATTTAGAGTTTAACAGCAGAGGGAGTGGACGCCCCGAGAGTGTCTGTGTTTTTGGATGCCACATTCAAGCGAGAGGTAGAAAGAAAGGCAGTAATGGCAGACATCCGGAAGAAACTAGTCGTGGTGGGGGACGGCGCGTGTGGGAAAACATGTCTATTGATCGTATTCAGCAAAGACGAGTTTCCCGAGGTGTATGTTCCGACTGTGTTTGAGACATACGTGGCGGACATCGAGGTGGAAAACAAGCAAGTCCAGCTAGCTTTGTGGGACACAGCTGGGCAGGAGGACTACGACCGGCTGCGGCCCCTCTCCTATCCGGACACTGATGTCATTCTGATGTGCTTCTCCGTGGACAGCCCGGACTCGTTGGAAAACATCCCCGAAAAGTGGGTCCCCGAAGTCAAACATTTTTGTCCCAATGTACCTATTATATTAGTGGCCAACAAGAAGGATCTCCGCAACGACGAGAACGTAAAGAACGAGCTGTCCCGGTTGAAGCTAGAGCCAGTGAAGGCAGAGGACGGCCGGGCCATGGCCACGCGCATTGGCGCATATGACTATTTGGAGTGCGCTGCCAAAACCAAGGAGGGGATCTGGGAGGTATTCGAAACTGCAACACGGGCATCTTTACAAAAACGGAAAATACCATCAGAAAGTTGTCTCAAATGCTGTGTTTTGATGTGAATCGACGCTGTCTGGAGAACTGTGACGCGCAGACAAGACGCTTCCACCGCTGGGATCCGTGTCTGAACATGTACGGGCAGTGGCCATGGTTTGGTTACTCCCTTGTAATCAGACGACCTTGGTTCAGCCAAAACGAATGACTGAAAACAAGTTGTTTTTAACACACTCGGTGATAATCTAAAATCTGTGTGTGTGTGAGAAATGCACTGATTAAAGCATGTTCTTTGCGGGTCACATGATCCCAGTATGACAGGTGGAGGGGTAAAAAGGACAAACTTCATGTCAGCGGACGCCTTATTTCCCCCTGTCTAATGTGGACATGTCCTTTCTCAAGGCCTGCTTTTGGGCCTCGGTTTAAATTGCTCACTTTTTGTGTTTCAAGTGTTTGCATAGGCCACTTCCTTACTGCCAAGGTTTCAGCCTACTTTGTAATAAGCAAATATTGCACTCGTTTATGTCCACTTTGTATTGTAACAATGAATATTTAGTTTGTGAAATTGCACAGCAGAATTACTGTTCGACACTACAGCAATTCACAGAAAGTTTTGAACTTTCTAACCCTTAGTTCAAATCAGCGCAACAATGTTCTATGGCGTTTCTTCTGATGTTTTACCCATGAATAAAGACATAGCTTCAGTTTACAGTTAAACAAATCAGGTGTGAGTTGGAACCACATCCGAAAAGTATGTTTTGGACTCCACGGTATTACATGTCTATAGCCTGATGCTAGTATTTTTATTTATTTTTTGCAACAGGCCAAATACCACTCTAGGTCTGAGTTACATTTGACAGTATGGTTTAGCAAGTTTTTATATAGATGTTTTGTTAAATGTACAATTACTAGTTTGCTAAACATGCGTCTACCCCAAATTGTATGCGTTGCTGGTGGCTACAATGACTCAATTTATGAGGACATTCATAAAAAGAGATGCTTTTTGATCATGGATTACAAAACAATTATAGTGAAAATACATTGTAGCCTGTAAATAGTACAGCGAGCAAATGATGCTTTGTCATTACAGCTCACCATTTGAAGCACATATCTCACCATGTTTCTTAACTTTTAAATCCGATCTAGCTGTCTCTAAAGGCTGGCATGTCTCATCAGTCTCGTAGACTTCAAAGACCTGTTTTCTATTAAGCTACTGCTTCGTTTACAGTTATGGTGGTGATATTTCTAAGGGAAGCACGTGAGACGGTTAAGCATGTGAGTGCTTTGCTCAGCGAAATGCTTTTTCTTAGATAGTGTCATGAAAAGAAGGCTGTGTCAGAGCTCTATGAGCCAGGAACACAATGGAATTGTGAGAACGTGTGGCTATTTAAAATGTTGATGTTATGTAATTAAAACCACAGTTGACTAATATTTACACAAACATAAACAAAAGGGTATCCCTTTGACTAAAATACTAGATGAGGAATAAATGTAAATTGTAAAATATAGATTTTTGTTTTTTTCTGAAGATGTTAAAAGTTTGTTTACAGCTGAACTATGATTGATTGACAAACACAAAAAATAGAAACTTTCCACCTTAATGTCTTCCATTATGACCATGGAACGTACCTCAAATTTATTTAGTCAAAAATATTGTTGGAGCTTTGAAGTTGGCAACAGAAATCAATGTATTTGAGCTTATTTTCCACATTTGTGTCATGAGCTCATGTTTGATCTGTGTTTCCACAAGCAGGGTTGTGTTGCTGTTGTCTTTTACACAATGGTGGGAGTGCTTGTTCAAATGACAGCTATGGACATCAGTTGCAGAGGGTGTTGCAACACTGGGAATCTAAGGTAAAAACCCTGGTGGATTTACTATGCGAGTTATTCTTCAATTTCTCTTTAAACATGTCATTTTGCTGTAGTTCATTGAATAACTATAAAATAAATTGGAGTTAAATAAGAGTTATCTTTTAAAAATCCAACTGGTTACAATGATGTAAAAGTCACATTCCTCCCTGCCTTCTGTTGCTGGGCTTTTTGCTGACTTACAGGACAGGAATGCATTGTGCTAGACTGGTTAATTTTCCCACACTGGCCCCCCTCATGTGCCTCTGATTTAGGTTATCATTCCCAGATCAGACCGAGCATCTTTTTCTTTGTTATACTTTGAAGAATACAATTATGAAGGAAAATGTGCCAAACACATTTGTTTGTAAGATATGTTAATGTAATTACATAATTTCCAGGTTTGAATGGAACAATGCATTTTTTTTTGTGAGGTAAAACAATACAGAATGTAAGAAAACAAATGGTACTGTTTGGGGAAAGTCAATAAAATAAATCATTGTGTGTCACCACCTCTACGTATCTGCTTTTGCCTCATTTTCTCACATTAAAGACAAATACTTAATGTGGTGTTGCAGCTGGTATAAGGTTCAACATACCTCAAAGATTATGTATATATATATTGACAATTATATAAACTCTCACAATATTCTGTGAGTCTTCCATTGCATTTGTGATTTTCTTTCTGTTTTTAGTAGGATATATTTACCCATAAGTTCAATATGGGTTATATGACCAGTGGTGGAAAGTAACTAAATATTTTATTAAGTACAGTTTTTAAAGTACAATATAACATTACATTAAGGCTTTATTTTCCTGTATTATGAGTTATTTTCCTTTTTATACTTTACATAAATTTAGCTGAAAATACTTTTACATATGATTTTTAAAAGTATCTGCTATGGAGTATTTGTATACTGTTTTATTGCTACTTCTGCTTAAGTAAATTATCTGGATAACACTGCTTATGATTACACATAGCCAATAGCCATTATTGAAAAGAAAAATTTTTACATTTCAAAGGGTGAGTCCATTTTAAGACTCAAACTGACTCACTTATTCTCACAGTTTTATGACAAGAGAGCTTGTGTCACACAAGCTATTTGTGTATCTGCTAAATTTAGACATGAGGATACAAACGACTTACGTATGGGCATGTTGCAGCGGTGTAGGGTGAGTTTTTTAAAATGATATTGTAACTGTATTCAGTATGTAGTTTTTTAATGAGTAACTATATATTTGTCAGATTTAGGGAAGCAACTTTGACTCAAACTTCAGTGCTTCATGTCAGGAAAATGCTAATTTATATATCGGGAGGAATATTAAATCTAAAGACAATTTTACCAGCATATAAAAATCATATTATAGTACCTTCTCTTCCATTTAATTTTAAAGGCATGCCAAGAAGTTTGATTTTTAGTAATTTATGTTAAATTATATACAATAAATGCACAGAGATGTACAGTATGCAGTAAAAACTGTCTTTATTGAAGGAGACATACATGTTTTTAAATAGTACAAGACACAAAGGGAGCACAGTAGGACCAGAACAACTGGGAGTGAAATTAAACATGCATCATTGTTACACAACAGACACAGTCAATACAAACATAGTATATCCTGGTTATCTACAGTCGGTTAGTTAAATTTGGCAACAAATGGGATAGGAATGTCAATCTCCATCTGTCTGTCACCTATTCTCACAAATTGTTCAACACTTTTGCTTTTTTCCTTAAGAGTCTTTATGACATTGTTGTGGATAGCATTCACACGTTTCACCAATAAGTCAATCCAGGACACGATGTCAGCTTGAAGTTGTTCAAAAGAGATGTCAGCCAAAATATTCTGGAGCTTAGCTTTCACAGCGTTTAAATATTCTACAACAATTTTGTGGGCCTTTTCAACCTGCTTGGCAACATCAGCCAGGACACGAGAGTTGATGGCGTCATTGTATACATCAGTCACAAAGGTGGAGAGCGTCTCTACGTTCTGAGATTTAAGGGTTTGGAGAAACCTCTCGCTCTGTTCAGTGGTAAACTGCACAAATGCAGATAATTTATTAATGACATCTTCTAGCTGGATTTCCCCCACTTTCCTAACAATCACAACCACTTGTTCCTGAATTTTCCTCAAAGCTACAAACAAGTCTTCAAGAATTTCTCTTCCGCTGACAACGTTGTTTGAGCCAGGGAGGGTGAACTCAATGGCTTGGACAAAATCAAGGACTGCTGTAAACGTGGAGGCAATATACTCTGGAACCTTTTGAACAGCCTCTTCAGATACATCGGCAATAAAAGCACTATATTTCTGGTAGACCTCAAGCCCAGACAGCTTCTGTTCATACCCAGGAAGCTGGAACTTGGTCTCTCTCAGAAATTTAACAACAGCATTGAGGACAATTTCAACTTTCTTTTGGTATTCTTTGAGGATCAAAATGGTCTTCTCTGTGACAGTTGTCATACAATTTGAAGGAATTACTGCTGCAAAGTTGTCAACAGTCCTCGTGAACATCACTTTACCCTGATCTCTAGCCTGTTCAAAAGAACCCTCAAGGCTTCTAGCATGTCTGTAGATTGTGTTGTATGTCTTGACAGCAGGATCAGACACCATTTCCATGACTGTGGGCACGTGTTTCTTCAGTCCCAGCATCATCTCATATGGCATCTCCATGTTCCAGGTTGTCTGAAGGTTTAGCTTCTCAGAGTTCATCACAGACAGCTTCAGACCCAAGACATCAATGTCATTTGTTGGTTCAGACTGTGTGGGATAGTAAACATGAAACAAATATTACTGAAATATAAATACACCATTCAAATTGAAATTACAATCAAAGGTTATTAGTAAGCAAACAAGTAAACAAAACTTATCTTACCGGGTAGCGACCATAGAGTCTTGCTTTCACTTGTGCTGGGCGCTTAGTCTGCATTTGAAGTGCAATGAGACCTGCAGATGGAGTGGACATAGACACAACAATGCCTTCCTCTGAATTTCCAATAATCTGCTGATACATTTCCATACTCAGGACAGGTAGATTGACTTTGGCTGAATTGGTGATGGAGGTATCCACAACTTCATAGCTTAAGATGATGGTGCTGTCATGGTTTCCCTCAAGCATTGGATGTTTCACAGACAGGACAGAGGCCATTTTAAATCCGCCGACCGTGTTCATGTTGGTGTGGCCCTCAATCTTTCCAGTCAGAACCTCAAATTCAGAGGTTGAGGAAGCATCCAGTTTGATGATGATGCTGTCCTGGTTAAGGATGCTAGCATCAGTTTTGAGTGTGACCATTGCAGTTTTCATGGAGAACTCGTAGGTCAGATCACCCAGTACTGGAATCCTGATGCTCTGAATTTTGGGGCTCTTCATGTACTTCAGCTTGGAGTTCATGTCAAATGTCTGCTGAGTTGTGGTCAGGAGATTGCTCAGGCCAGTGTCTTCCCACAGAGAGTAGTCTTTGACTCTTGGTGTCTTCATGCCAACAAATGGCACAGTTATTTC
Source organism: Anarrhichthys ocellatus (assembly GCF_004355925.1). Taxonomy (NCBI): domain Eukaryota; kingdom Metazoa; phylum Chordata; class Actinopteri; order Perciformes; family Anarhichadidae; genus Anarrhichthys; species Anarrhichthys ocellatus. The sequence goes on along the minus strand of NW_022280205.1, from coordinate 234,814 downwards.
AGGAATGGTGATAGGCTCCTTTAGTACATCCAGATTAGCTTCTCCATTGATCTGGGAAAATATGTTAATTTCTTCACCATTATCCATGGTGAAGTAATGGGAGTATTTGTACTGGTTGAATCTAGCCAGACCTGTCCAACTAGCCTGCTGCACTTCAGAGTTCAGGATCAAAGAGACGTCATCCTGGAGATCCATCTTTCCAGACAGCTTGAATGGAAGGGCAACCTTGACATTTCCCTTATTCTTGGTGTCAAACATAAGACCACTAGGTGTGACCAAAGCAAGTACAGAGTTTGAGAGAGTTCCCTCAACCTGTCCAACTAGCTCTGCACCGTGAGAGGCAGAGAAATTAATTTTCATGTCTCCAGCATTAGCCTGGAATTTGACATCTGCTACACTGCCCTTCATGAAAGGTGTTTCTGTCTCAAACTTGGCATCAATAATTACATGGCGGAAAATGCAGATTTCAGCAACCACATTTTGATTCATTTTGAAGTGACTGCTCCCTGTTGCTCCAGTGAAAGTCACTTTGGCTGTGTGAAGATCCATCACCACCTCCATGTCACTCTTGTGGGTTGCCTCATCCGAAAAGTCCTTAACTGCATATTTTCCATTGACGAGATTGGTAATTTTCAGACTGGCAGTGCCAGCATTAAGCTGGAGGACGTTCTTTTGATTGATTGATGTTTCACTGAAGATGTTGAGGGATGGCATATTGACGTCATGTTTGTAGCTAGTCTCCACAGTGGCAGAAACTCCATCTTCAAGGGCAAAGAATGCATTGTTGACAAGCTCGGCAACATATAACTCAGAGTTAGCTTTTGCAGTAGTTTCAGCAGAAGCTTTAGCTGACATGCCATAGAGAGTCATTGTTCCCTTGTGGTCAAGTGTGAAACATGACTGGTCAACTTTGATGTTCTCAGAGATGGACAAGCGACTCATCTTGGGCGCAGCCAAATGAGCACTGGCATCCAGTGTGAAGTCAAGAACTTTCAAAGTAGATGAAGCCTTTGAGTTAAGGTTGATTTTGAAATCTGGTGTGACTGATGTAGTTGTGGTATTCTCAAGGTCAGCAGTGGTCCTGAGTGTGTAGTGAGGGGAGGTAACTCTGAACTCTCCATAGAGTTTTCCAAAACAGGGAATCTTGCTCATATCTGCAACTTTCTCTTTCAACTCTATGGTGAATGTGTCATAATCAAAAGATTTAATATTCTGGACCATCCTCATGAAATAGTCACTCATGTCATCAATCAGCTGTTTGAAGTTAAAGGAATAGAGCTCATTCACAAGCTCCTGAACAGGTGCCATAACTCTTTTGACCAAAGGCTCGATGTCAATTGACTTGAGAGCAGCAACAGCAGCCTGCATCTTTTCCCTCACATGATACTGTTTCATAATTTTAACAACCTCATCCATCATGGCCCCAATCATCTTCTCAACGTCATAGCTGGAGAGGATCTCCTCTATTTTGGCACAAGTTACACTGAAGTTGTTAGCAATGTTATGCTTCTTGATCCAAGCCATAATAGCATCCTTCATTGATTTCAGCACATTCATGACTTTGTCAGTTGGGAACTTGGCTTTCAGGTTGGTCATGACATTTTCCATAGAGTTGATAAACTTTGTCAGGTCTTGGACAAAGACTTTGAAGTCAAAGCTATCAATAACATCCTTCAGTTCTGACACTTTGTTCTGCAATTTGGCACTGAGCTCATACTTGGTGTTGATGTCTTTCAGCATTACAATACTTTGGTCCATCAGCCTCATCATTGTGGTCTTAATGTTTTCAATAACTTCAGGCAGATGCTCAATGAATGGGATCTGGACAAAGTGGCTGTCACTGTTCTTGTCATATTTCATAAATCCAGAGATGGCGTAATCTTCATTGACCTCACTGAAGAGAGGAGTTGAAACAGCTCCTGACATCTCAATACCCATTCTCTCTGCATTGTTATAGGCACTCATTTCTTGGTCGAAAGTGTGCTTGTTTACTGTGGATGCCATCTTCAGTGTGACACTTTGTTCTTGGAGGCTCAGCATGCTGTTGAATTTGTTGTCCATATTGGTGTTTATAAGGTATCCGGCATCCAGTTGATGGGTGGTTGAGGCTCTGTGCTCAAATGAATGTGTGAACAGCAGGGGTTCTGCCTTTAGGAGGAATTTGCTGTACAGGTCGCCACTCTGCTCACCATAGAGATACACTGCACCATTTGAGTTGAAAATGGCATCAATGTTCAGAATGAAGGGTGCAACAACAGTTTTGACTGTACTGTCCATGCGAAGAACTGGTGAGTTGAAGTTAGCCACATTGTTGAATTTCATGGTCAGACCAGCAACTTCCATATCAGTGGTATGTGTCATTTGAGCTCCCAGGAGTTTACCATTGGTATTGCACTTTGTAGAAAAGACCATATCAACAAACTTGACTTCATAAGTGTGCTTGAGCTCTTCCTCTGAAAAGACTCCCATCATTGTTCCAGTCAGTTCCATGTTGTAGGGCTCTGCCGTGAACAGGGCATCATTCACAAAGTTGATCTCCATGATCTTCAGGTCATTCTTTACATTAACTGAGGCAGTAAAACGCTCCATGTTAACTGCGATGTCATGCATGTAGGAGTTCCTCTCGTTAAGGAAGTTGTCAGTCTTGGAGCGAAGCATGAAAGATCTCAGCGTAAGAGACAATGAGTTGGTATTTTCGGTCCTTATCTCATTGAGAGATCCAACTATGTTGTTGGAGAGGATCAAGCCATCTTCATTCAGTCTGAGGTTCAGTCTGTTCCTGGTGTTGATGTCAAAGAGGTTACCCTTAAGGATGCCGTTGAGATACACGTCTGTGCTTGCAATCTTTCCCTCAACACTGAGCTCAGCTTTGTTCTCTTTAATGGCTCCCTTAGTGGTGAGAGACACGGTGGCACCAGCGGTGTCAACTCCGCCATGGAAAACATTCTCGAAGGTCATTGGGCTGTGCTGAGCAGTTGTTGTACAGCTGGTGGTCAGGCCATTCATGTTCAGGGCCAAGGTTGCCTTGTGAGAGGCAAGGCTTGAGAAGACATTCAAAGAAGCATCAGCATTGATCTCCAGGCCGGAGGGGTTCATGGACCCAGTGAGCAAAGAGTAGACACGGTTCACTGTGTCATCAGCTTGATTCTCTATCCTGAGGCTGGCCTGTCCATCAGAGGCAGAGAACTCCATTTGGCTACGAAGCATTCGCTCATCAGCCTTGGTCACAGAGTCAGAGTGGATGGTAAGCTTGACATCTTTGTAGCTAAGGCTCATTTTGGTGGTGTGCTTGATGGGGTTAGTGTTGATGTTGGTGTTAGACTCAATCATAAGTTCCTCATTTGCATATGATGCCTTGATCTGGTTGGCAACCTTCAGGATTTCAGAGTTCACCCTCAGTGTACTCTCCAATTTAGCTTCTTTCTTTGCTGGCTCAACAGAGAATGTGTGGAGATAAGTGGTGCTAGCAGTCATGGATCCAACAGACACACTTCCATCTGTGTTGATATCTCCAGAGAGCATGTTTGAATCTAGGGTGACCTGGGTGGTAATAGTCAGCGATGTCTCCAGGCCCACAGGGGCGACGGCATAGATGTTATACCTTCCAGTTGACATTACATTGTCTGTGACAGCAAAGGTTTCCAACACATTAAAACCTGTGTTCATTAGCATATGGTTCAGGGAACCATCAATGGTGAATTTAATCGTCTTCTCTGCTGTGTCTTTGATTGTTGTAGCTCCTGTAAAACAGATAAAACAGTAAAATATTAAGCATTAAGTATTGAGTATTAATTTAATAAAATTAAAATAAATATTAATATTAATGGTAATGCTTATTTTATTTCTCTAAAGTTAAATAACAAATGTGTAATTCTTTTAATTAAAGACAAAAAAATGATTAAATTACCTTCCGTTGAGAAGGAGAGAAGCTTGATTGGACTGTCAGCCATGACGCTGAACTTTGCCAAGTAGCTAGGAGACTCTGCAGTGTTGTTACCAGCAGACACAGTTGCCTCCCAGTTATAATAGTTGCTGTAGACCTTGGCAGATGCCTCCACCATTCCCATCAGAGGCAGGGTGAGATCATATTCAGAGGGGATGGTAAAAGTGGGGATTTGGATCTCTTGTGAGGCAACCTCCATGCCCAGCTGAGGCATTGAGATGTGTGGGGAGTTGACCATTGGAGGTATCCTTAGCTCCTCAGATGATTTGCCTCCAAGAGGTAGAGGGACAGTGATGGTCAAACGGTCCTGGTTGAACTGGTATTTGAATGTGCTATCACTGGTGAAAGGATTAAAGCAGAGCATTTGTTATTATGTAATTTAAAATATACATTCAACTGGTGAGTAAATAATGATATTTATCATCAGATATGGGGTTTACTTACATGTTCATGAATAGGTTTTCAGGCATGGAGGGCATTTCCACACTTGCAATTCTGTTCCTCAGAGTCTCAACGTAGGGAACATCAGCTGAGATCTTGTCCATCCAGATATCGCTGGCCTGAGGGAAAAAGCACCACATTTCTCATGCTTTAGTCTGGAAGAACTAGAACTAAGTCAAGGTCTGATAAATAATTGTATTGATTATATTCTTTTCACCTCAACTGCCTTGTTGAAGACATGGCGCAGTTTCATGTCTGTCTTGACAACCTGCTGGTCCATGACATCATCCGTCAACTGCCTGAGCCAAGCCTGAAGGGCTTCAGTGTAAGGCACCAGGATCTTAGTATCAGCATTCATGTTGGACATCAGCTGAATCTCAGCCTGGTCTTCACCTAAGATACAAAGCATTTAGCATTTTACTTTTGAGACAAATGCCCAAAATTATAAATCTCTAAAGTCCATTAGTAGTATTTTCTTGAGCAGACATACCATATTTGAATGTGACTGCCTGAATGGAGGAGGTCTCTGGGAGTTTGACATCACTTTTGATCTCCATGGTGAGTCCATCAGCTTTGCTCATGGTAGCAGTGATGGCGGCATCAGTCTTGAGTGAGGGGACTAACAGCTGAACCTGCAGCATGCCATCAGTCATGGCCTGAAGCCTGTGATTAATGGAGAAAAAGAATATTAAGTCAAGGCCTCTATATAAAAATGCTGTTGCATTATTGTGGACATGGGCATGTGACAGTACATAGCTCTCAGATATATTATGTATTGACAGTGTGTTAAACATAGCTTTTAGCTGGGTTGACTCACTTAGCACGGCCAATCAGAGAGAGCTGGGGCACATTCTTGTTGGTGATCTCGAGGGTAATGGATTTGCCTTTGGCACTGCTGTCGGTCATGCCAATCTTAACGCCGGCCTCAACATCAATGTCAGGAACCTGAATTTGGGTGGTGAAGACATTCCTGTTCCTGTTGTACTTCATGGTGGCGGTAGCCTCGGTAGGCTGAGAACCTAAAGTGTGCAAAAGTATAACTTGATCACTCATGTATGTAACCCTATAAAAATGAAAAAGGAAGATATTATGGCACATAGAAAAACGTATTATAATGGTTTTCCAAAAAAGATGCTCATACCCTCAGCTCTCAGAGCCAACTTCAAAGAATCAACCATCTGGTGGCCGTCCTTTCCTTCGCTGAGGAGTTTGTAGGCGATGGTGGCTGTGTACTCAGACACCTCTTCAGAAGGCTCGAAGTCCACAGTAAACCTAGGTTGAAAAGAGTTACACTTAAAAAGTTAAATCTTCCATGATATTGTGCTGTGTGTCTAAAAAAAACACATTTGTGAATCAAACTTTGACTACTTCTGCTAAACAGAGGTGAGACACAATTAAATTACCATTTCCTTGTGACATGATAATCAATCAGTATGTTGCAACCATTGATATTAAAATTAACAAAATAATCACAGATTCTTCAAAGAACAACTTACTTAGTCTCTCCATTCAAGGGGAAGTATGGAACAGCAGTATTATCTCCAGTGCTGGCACGGGATGTTTGGGTGCAGTATCTGACTCCAGAGAAAAGGGGTCTGCAGCTTGCTTCACCCTCTGTGTTTGTGATGACTGCAGCTTGACCAGCACCCACAATCAGCACTTTATTGCTTTTTCAAAGAAAAAACAGCAATATCAGTTTCCATCTTCAACATTCTGTATCAAATATTGCCTATCTACTACTAAATCACTTTTCATTTATGAAATATAATTTATGAATATATTTTGTGTTATTTGTTACCTGATGCTCAAGAGCTTTGTGGTGCCCTGTGGGGCGGGTATGGAAAGCTTGACCTGGTTCTGCTCCATGGTGATCTTGGCATTCAGTGTGCTCTCGTGGTACATGTTGGTGTGCATCTCAACAGCGGACACAACAAATTCAGGGACATGGACTCCCATCTTAGTCACAAACTCAACTCCAACAGAGGGTGAGAACAGCAGCTCCTTCTGTGAAAAACAAAAATAGATCACATGAAATTAAAGAGGTTGCAGAGTCATGAGAATATATAAAATGACAGTGCTACTATAATACAACTACAATCTATTATACTACTACTACATATATTTAATCATTATTATTGTAATATTTTTGCAGGACATTTAAAGAAGTACATCAATAAAACAGCAAAAGCATAATGATAACACTTTAGTTGAGCACTGATGGTAGATTGAGGACAAAAGATGGAAAATGTACCATGTTTGGAGCCATGCGAAGGCCTCCCTTTGCTCCAGGGGCGAAGGTACCAGACAAAGCAAATGTCAGAGGCAGGCCAGATGCTGTTGGCATGATTACTTTGTTGTCCATAAAGATGTAATGGGCAAAGATCTCATTGTCAGTGCTTGACATCAGATTAGCCACAACCTGATAAAAAACAAGGTCAATTTGAATTTTCTCTCACTGTGGTAAAGAAAAAGACAGGCAATACATTAAGTGTATAACAGGAGTACAGAACAGTACCTTTGTAGGAATAATCTTCATCAAAATGTCTGCATACATCATTGCGTTATCAGCCATAAACTTCAGATCGCTGCCCTTGATGTAGCCAAGCTCAGTTTCCATGATCTTCAGGTAGGCCATGGCCTCTGGAGAATCTTGACTCTGCAGATCCTTTACCAGCTTGTTGAAATTGCGAACAACTTCTCTCACAAGATTTTCAGGAATCTACAAAAAGTTGTATTAGTTGTGTTGGTATCAGTGGAAATGATAATAACTCAGACTGTGTTTAACATAAATAACAACACACAGGATCTACCTTTCGTCCTTCTGTGCCCTGGGGAGACACCCATTTCTCTAGTTCCTCTTTCATCTTTGGTGGTATCTTGTTTAAAGTCCAGTACAAAGTCTTGGCCAAAGTGTCAGGGAAGAACCCGTTCTTTCCAAACAAAGCATCAATGGTTGGCTCAAAGCCCCTTCCATCCATGCCAAACTATTAGAAACACAAAACAATTATATTAAAAAAACAGTGTGGGGTTTAGGGTGATACAGTCTGAATCTGGGCCAAATAATTAATTTACAAATGCTAGTTAGCTTTCACTTCTGGGGCAGATGGGTAGGGCTGGCCAAATTGACTGTGCAGCAGAACAAATAACAGTAATAATAACAAGAAGACACCTATGAATGTAGTCTTCTGCTGCTAGTTTTTTCAGGAAGTGTAAAGCAAAAATTTGAAACAGCAATAAATTACTGATTATTATGACCTACAGTAGGCCTATTACATACCTCCCAAAGATCTATGTCATAACCAAACACTTTCAATGTAGTTTCCAGCAACACCTCCCTTGGCAATTGGCTACTGGGATCAAAGACAATGTTGCCCAGGATGTCAGCCTGCATGCTCTTTTGTGCCAGGCCCAGCTTGTAGTTGCGAGACTTTGTGGTGTAGTCGCTGTGTGTGGTGACATCAGTGTCCTGCAGGGCATTCGTTATCTTCTGACCAAGCCTGGGTTAAAAATTTAATAAATAAAAAAAATCAGTTGAATATAAAAAGTTGGGTTGTTAAATCAGCACAGTACTTCCATTAAAGAAAGCATAGATTGTGCTGTCAGTTAAAGGGTGCTCTATTCTTACTTCTGGGTCTCTGAATCAGTGGAGGAAATGATATTGTAGACATGGGATGTCACAAAGGCCTTGACCTGCATGTTCTGCTCCTGCGTAAGCAGCTTCTTCACCATCTGAATGTCACTGTCCTGGGGATTCCTCATCAGGATGAGGTAAGCTGCCAGACGCTTCTGCACAGCACCCTTGGGGTACTGGCTGACCCTCTGGAGGTTAGAACGAACCTGGATAGAAAAACAACAGTAACGTGTTTGTCATTGTGGAAACTCCACACTATAAAATTGGGAATCTAGGATATTGTCCACCTGTGGTGGGGGATGTTAGTTACCTCATCTGTCGGTGACATGCGTCTGAAAGCCTGGATGGCAGCCAGCTGCACAGACAGTGTGGTTGCAGGCTGTCTCATGCACTTCAGCAGGGTGTTCTTTATATCAGCGTCAGCAGCCTCCATTGCCCTTCCCATGTTACCAACAACCTGGATGGAATAGTAGAAGCCAATAAGAAAAAACTTGGAATTGGAGGTTGCCATAAAAAGTTATGTTCATAAGCGGTCTGTGTTCACAGCCTACCCTCAAGGTCAGGAAGGTAATCTCTTTCTCTCCAGCGCAGTCCGCGCCCAGGAGGGACATCATGAACTCAGAGACAGCAGTGATCTCGGGGGTGAGGCCTCCAGCCACGTACAGACTAGTGACAAAGTTAGACATTAGTGATTAATTTACAATATAAACCCCCACTCACTGCTACAGTATTGAGGATGACTTTCTTCAGATTCAAAAAAGATCTTATGTAAGTTTACTCACTTCCTGACTGCGTTGCTCAGGGCATACATGATGGGTTTGCTCTGCTTGTACTGAGCCATTGCCAGCATGTCCTTCACCATGAGGCGGGAGGGGTTAGCCACCATTCCCAGGGCGTAGACAGTAGCATCAACCTCAAGAGAAGCATTGTTAAAGGTCCTGAGAATCTTCAGCATGGCGCTGGTGCATTCTGGGCTGCCGCACTGAGTCAAAGCTTGCCATGTCAGAAATTGGGACATTTCCATCATTTCGACGGTAGCAGATCCCAAGACGTCAACTTTCAGGCCACGCAGCTCAGACACCAGCTTGTTGAAGAGGCTGGCACGGACCTCGCCCTCCGTGGTCTGTGACAGGGTGTTCAGCTGCTGCATGGTGGAGATGGCAGCATCCTTGGTCTGCACAGGAGACTTGTCATCAGCAACATCCATGACCAACATGTGGAAGTTGGTCCCATCTGCAGAGATTTATATCCCAAACAATAAGAAAATGCAGCAAATTTGACAAAATTGACACATTGAGCATTTTGTGATATTTTATAGACTATTTTTAAAACCAAAACACTCACCGGTGTCAAAGATTCTGTCATTGATCTTGGCAATCTCTCTTAGAATCACAGTCTGTTTCACCAGAGTAGAAATCCCATATTCATTACTGTTTGTAGAAAATGAGAAAATTTCATGAAATGGTTATGGTCGATAGGCAAAAAAAACATTTGTTGGTTTGGAACGTTTTGGAAATATATACCAGTTAGGAGAATACAATGTTTATATCCAGCACAACAACATTTATACAAACTTACTAAAAGCACTTTTTCTAAAGCATATATAAGTCAAGAAATGTCCTAAACTCTATACAAATAATAAAACAAACCTACATTAACATTGTCAATTTTTGCTCTCAAGAAGTGGGAAGTATGGCTCTCTGCCCATTCTAGAAATTGGTCACTTTTGAAGTCTAAAAGACTGGTAAATGTGAAACTCCTCTATTAATTAGTGCATTCTTTATTGTTTTACAACTTACTTGTGGGAGAGGGGCAGGAAGATGTGTTTCTCTGCGCAGGTTCCACTGGTCATGTGCTTCTTCTGGTTGTCAAACTTGTAGTTGCAAGTCTGGGTGCTGCCAATCATCTTGGACAGAGGGTAGTTCTGATGGTAGAAAGACAACAATGTTTTGTTATGTTATGATGAAGAGCAGACTGCTGGAAAACAGTGAAGAAAATAGGTTGAAAGTGTTTAGGATGTTTTTGTTTTCAGTTTCACATGAGCTGCTTTTATTGTATTTTTTCTGGCATTGTATGGCAATCCATCAGTGGATTTATACTGTGAGTACATAGCTTCTTTTAATTGATATTATGCTATTGAATCCTGTACTCAATCTAAACAACTCTTGGCTTTAGTTTGTGATAGCGCCAGTATGAGGTTGTTGCTTAATCTGTTACCATGCCAGTGATGAGGGCCAAGGGACTGGTGACCTGCTTGGGGGCAAAGAAAGCTGAACATTTGGAAAGATCCCTGCTGACAGTCACATCGGTGGCAATGTCCTCTCTGGCGTTGACGCTGAAGTCAGTGGGGCACACTCCATGCACGGTGGACTGAAAATAATGAGAGTCATCATCAATACTGAGGATGTTGGAAACATTTCAAAAAACAAAGTTGCAAAATGTGGTAAACATGCTTTTTGTCCTTAAGCAATCTCCCTGAATATGATTAATGCTTGATCTGAAAGACTGCCCCCCATTATGAGAGCAGGTGAGGCCATTAGCAAGATAAACGTGTCTAGGACTTTGACCTGCAGCTGAAGATTGTCATCGTTAGAACATGTTCTAGAAGTGTATTTATCACCTGTGACTGGGGCAGCTTATCTACTTATTGTGTAACTTGTTTATCTTTGCATGAGTCTTCACCGCAATCAGAATCAATCTCTACATGGTGACTCTGACCTGAATTGATTGGTAACTGCTGTAAATACTGACAAAACAAAAATAAAGCTGTAAAACAGTGACGAGAGCTACCATTTCTTTGTTCTTCTCCTCTTCTATTGCTGGCACGATGAGAGCAGACACGATTCCCCTCTTGATGTTCAGGATGTTGACAGGCTCATCGTCCCCCGAGTAGAGTCGGACATCAGTCTGTCCTTCGACTGTAATCTTCAAGGAGTTCCTGTTGACGTGGACAGATCATCCTTTACAACCTGCCATTTAGCCCATCCTTCTCTTTTATTTCTACAATCTTTTTCCGATCACGCAGTCCTCAGTTTTAGGACTAAATAATACAGCTGAATATACATATTTGCTGGAAACATAACTTACTTGGCCATAGCAGCTTTGAATACATCAGCTCCCTCTGCAGGACGATACGCTGGGTTCCCTTCTGCGTCCATACCAACGATCTCGCTCAGAGTGCATTCTGTTGTACGGAGGATGAAGCTACAGGTCTGGGGCACTTCAACCTCAACCTGTGCAGCAGAAATAACAGGTTTTCTTTGTACTAATGGTTTCTGATCAGGGTCAACAGAGTGTTTGCAATAGGGATCGGGGCTGTGTGACATACTTTGCAGGAGATTTTGGGGCCGCTCTTATCTTTGGTGGCTCCGTTCACGCCGTTAAAGGTTTCAGCTTCGTAGTCGTACATATACCGCCGGAAGTTTTTGAATCTTTTTCCCACTAAAACATTTTTGAAACATCAGTTAGAGCTCTGTAACGTTCATGTTGAATACACTGTACAACTTCTTACACTTGCATAAGACATTCACAGACTTTATATACTTTTAATTACTTGAACACTAAGATAACAAGATAAATGATTACTGACAGGTGAGCTCATCAGCAAGGGTTCAAAGATGGAACTTTTGTTGCGTATAAACATTATTTGCAGGCATCGCTAAAATAGTTGACAAGTTAAATCACATCTTATAATAACGTTGTTAAGATTGAAAAGGCAACTCACAATGGCAAACTGGAGATTGTTCCTCAGCACTTCCCACATCTTGCTCTGTAAAGGATGAAAAAAATGTGTTTTCTTGACATTTTAAAAAGCCACAAGCTGCTCTAAAACTTAGATGAGAAATTGAATACTTAAATGATATAAAATCAATATTTATACATACAATTAAATCATTATTAATTGTTTGTTTTGTGTTAGTCATTTAAAAAGTATTTGTATCGTCACAACTTAAACAACTGAACTACCTAACACTCTAGTATGTATTTTTTACAAACAATTGAAGAAGCATCACAATAGGAAATCATCCGCTCTTTTTAAAAACCAAGCAATAAACAGACACTAACTTTTTTCTCCAAAGTAGATTCACCCTTAAAATAGCATACTATATCCATTAGCTTCATAATAAAAACAAAATACTTACGGGCTAGTGTGTATGTGGCCAACAGCAGCAAAAGGCAAAGCTTGGTACCCCCCATGATGGGCTTAGCAAAGCTCCCGAAGGCCTTAAGGTAAAAAGAGTCCTCCTCTTTCTGTGAAGACTAATTCTCGTGCTTTGGTCCCTTGGCTTTTATAGTTCTCCAATCTTACTGTATGTGATCACCAGGACTTGCAAATGTGTTGCCCTGGTTCCAAAGTTTGAGCAGTCCTTGTGGCAGGCCAAAGGTTAAAACGTTTCACAAACTAAGACTTGACTGTCAGCACTGGGTGGGGGTGTTCTATGTGATCGTGTTACATTAACCTCTTCTAGAAACATTAGGCTGATTTTAATGTAATTTTAATGGAGAAATGAATATATTCATGTTTATCACATATCTTTATTTTAAAAAGAAACATATTTGTAATCAGATCAATGTCATAATATAGCTCATGTATTGCAGATCACTAACTTTGATTGCTTGTTTGTAGCGCTCAAATGGCAGTACACAAACTAATTTGGCTGTAGCAGCAAAGTAAGGGGATTACTGTTTTACCTCCAGTTGTGTGTGCCATTTTATTTTTCATTGTAAAACTATTGTCTTCAAGTCAAATGATTGTATTCCACATTTGATTATTTAAGAGTTGTGATTTCATGTTAGAGAAAGAAGTAAATACTCTGAAGCTCTTTATTGACTTTAAGCCCAAAGGTTACACTATGGTGTCCTCTCTGAACATTCACACATACACAAAGGCCTCCTACAGAAAGTCAAGTAAGCCTTTCCCCCATGTTTGCTGAACAATTAATCATATTCAAGCAGAATCGAAACCTTAGTTACCTGCTGCTTTTTTTTACAGCACTTGGAAAGTTTTATCACGAGATATTAGAGTATGTCTTAAAGCTGTAGCATTGGCTCTTTTATGATCCTTTTTAGGTTGTTTCATACCATGTAATCATCAGTTTTAGATATTGTGCACACACAATATCATCATTTATTTTAATATTATAAGCACAGATGTAACATCTAACATTAATAATGGCTGCATACCGTTTAGGTGTGCCAGTTCCTGAGCCCTGCTACAGCGCATTGTGATTAACTGACATGGCTTTCTGGAACACCTGAATGGAACACAGCCATCTTTAGCTTAGCATGCTGTGTGTGCTTTTCTTGCCATGGCAAGTCAAAATGTCTCCCACAAACAAAGTCTATTCCTTTTCTTAAATTACAGTCAACGGAATCATGTTGGACAGTTGGTCAGAAAAAATTAAGACATTTGGAAGTGTCATTTTGAGCTCTGGGTAACTGTGGTGGGCATTTTTAAATCAGCAGATTTAACCATAATCATTATTTGCAGGCATCCCTAAAATAGTTGACAATTAGCTCCACCTCAACCAACCACAGGAGTAACATGATGCTTGAACATGAACGCACGAGTAATACAGGGGCCATTTTTATAAATTGAATAGTTTTACTTAAGTACATTTTACCTGATAATACTTATATACTTTTACTTAACATTTACGGGAACATTTTCAGTGCAGGACTTAAGAGCCTTTCACACAGAAATGCGCTCTGAAACACAATATTTCCAATGGCTTCCATGATGGCTTATCGCAGCATAGAGCCAAGCGCTACACTACCACTTGTAGTGTAGTGGCTGTGTGGACTGTCCCCATGGTCACAACAAATTGGCAGTACGCTGATATCCGCACAGAGCCTTCACGTACACCCTCTGATAACAAAATATATGTCATGCCGACCCTAGTGGAACTCTGCGTACTCATGGAAGTGGAAAGCAGAGGTTCGGCTTTACTTGAAATATATATTTTTAGAGTGATATTGGTACATTAACTTAACTGTAGAATCTGATACTGATGAGAACAAACAAACATTTACTCTTTTAATCACTCTGGAGTAGTAGTTATAGTTAAAGCCTTATTTCAGTCTAAAAGTATGTGTATGACTTGTGCAGTATTCTTTGTGGCTAAATATAATTATAATTTGACAGAAAGTACATGACTGTCTTTGTCAGGTTCAATTAAAACAATTTAAAAGTAGGCCTCTATGCTTGGCTTAATAACTAACTGTGGCTCAGACACTGTTCCTTAGTGTTAAATTTACTCGAAACAAAAGTTACAGTAACCCAATGCCCTTTTACACACTGGATTTAATGTTACAGTCAAACAGTACATTTGTGTGTTCATTGTTGTTGATCAAAAAGACAGGTGTCTTAACATTCTTGGTTAAGCTTTAACTTACTAAGAGAGGTCTGGGACAGCTGTTTGATCAGAATTAGAACAGAGGTGAACTCAAGATAAGTAATCAGGCAGAAGAAGCCTGACATTGCACAAGAGTCACAACAGCACTAGGTAGGCTACAGTGATTACAGTACCTACAAAATATCTCATTGGGAGCCAATGGCTATAATATAAAGTTATATTAATACAAATAAATTGTGGGACAATTAATAGGGGTTGTTGTGATAAAAACCACAAGTCATATTTTCAAATCACGACCAGATATAAAAAGGGTGTGGACAAGCATCAACAAATATATAAATAATGAGGATTTGCTGTATGAAACCTTAGATTTCCACAACAAATTCTAGACCAATCGCTAATCACAGCTGCTGAGTCCTGTGTGAAAATGTGAATTAAGTTTCCATATTTGAGAGATATTCTAGGCCTAAATATTTGGCTTTTACACAGTTGCCACTTTATTAGGTACACTTAACCAAAACTAATGCAGTCTAACACAACAGCTGTGCAACAAAGCCTACCATACATGAAGGTCATAATGGTATTTTATGTATTGGTATAATTGTTCATTGATATAAAATGGGGTGTTCAAATATTAGAAAGACATGTAATGTCATGTTTGCATAATATCATTGATTGCATGGTGGTTGTTGTTGACAGACAGGCTTAGGTTTAGCAAGGTGTATCAATATTATGATAACTGAGTGTAGCTTATGAGAGATGAGCACTACACACGTTTTTGTCTGGTTTCACTTCATGCAGTATCTTCGATAACAACTATGCAGATGTTTACAGGTGACATGAAACACAACACAAAATGAGTGCAAACGCATGATATAGTATAGTAGAAACTTGTGTTGAACTTTACTTTTTTAACTGCAATATAAGACTTTCATGCCTGATTTTGAAAGGAAAGGGATAAAAATGTCCTTATATTTCCTGCCAGTGCGGCTATAATTTTGGAGACCGGAAGTACGAGTATGTCAAAATAAAAGCCAATGAGCTCATACATTATAAGAAAAATAAATTAATAAATCAAAATAAATAAACCTGGGTCGATGGGAGTATGTTAAAACAAACCATCAAACAGTATTCCACCAACATTGGTCCTGCTGGAGTCAAAGACAAAGTGAGTTGACTGACTTATTTTAACTTTCGAGTTATATCAACTTTGTGATATCAAGACTTACAGTTTGTGTCTCGTATCAACGCTATTTATTTACAGCGCCATAAAAAGAGTGCACTAGACACAAAGGGGTGATGTTCATGATTTTCCACAAATAAAGGACAGGGCATCCATTGTTCTTGATCAAGAACAATGCATGCCCTGTCCTTTACCATGATTGTGTGAAAAACTACATTTTAAAACGTATACTACATTAGGCTGAAGTGGTTTTAGCTACCCGTACTCTCACAGGTGTTACCAGATAGCGAGGGTTACAGTTTCATAAGTTGTTTTCAAAGGGAAAAGTCGTCACATTTATTAGGCCACGTGCTTTTGCATATTCGTGACACCATGAAGTAGCTATAACATTTTAAAAATTGATCTAAACTTAATTGACAATACCTAACAATATCTTTAGCTACACTTATTGACAAGTTGTTATCATCTCCTCAATATGCATCTAAGTCTACCTCGAATTTGGAAATTCAAATCAGATGACCCTTCTGGTGGGGGCCTCTAACTTTATTGTTCAAGATAATTAAATGAATAGTGATTAAAAATCATTTAGATAGCTTGATAAGTTAAATGGCAAGGATGCTACTTTCCGATTACTAACATGGCCATATCAATATATTCACAGACAGCTTGCTGCTCTGTTAACTTATTTGTGCGTGTGTGTGTGTGTGTGTGTGTGTGTGGAAGGCTCTCCAGCAGAGATGGGATAAATGAATTGCATGATGTCATGAAGACTACGTTGCTGTAATGGTCCTTTTCATCGTTGGAACATTGTGCTTCTTGCAAGAACCACTCGTACCACCAGATTCCTTCTTAAGTGGCTTCTACAGGTGATTTAGGAGAACCAACCAATTTTCTCCTTTCCATTCACTTAATTTGGGTACCAAGCCCTTCCAGTGAACCACCATGTTGAATACCAGATCCCTTGGACAGATAAATGGATTTAAATCATTATTAATGATATTTATGTACTACTTACACCTGTGCTTTTCCTTGACATGTCTGAAATATGGCAGTGTCATTCATTAAGAGGGCCCACGGGCCATTACACAACCACATTAGAACAGTAATCTCAAGAGCTCTGTCCCAATCAGGACAGTGCTTAACAACAGAACAAATATCCACTGCTGTGTCGTGTGTGCCTCTTACACTTTCAATGTGCAGAAATGGGTTTTGCAAGACTGGTGTTGAGCTGAGACTGTTGTGACAGTGCTTAGACAGAGAGTTCTGGTTGTGGTTTTTCCAGTGGTTGTGGGTGCAAATTAGTTCCTCAAGGTGCTGAAAAGCATGACTTAACTATTATAGAAATGTGTATCTGAGCACCAAAGTAGAGCCTGGTAAACATGTTGTTGAGTTATCTTATTGTTGCTCCCATCAGTTAATGTATAATTCTACTGTTGTGTTTGTCTGTTGGCAAACAGCAGGCTTTAGAAATTGCATAATTGAACCAACATTAGTTGGCCTTGCTTTCAATGTTGAGCTTCCAGAATGCATCATACATGTTGGGGCTGGCTTAGGTTTTAATTTATTGCATGACATTACATAAGAGCTGTTATGCTGTAGGCGTGTAACTTAAGTTTGTTGTTCTCAAATATTTCTGTACAGAAAGAGACAACAAATTGCGTGCATAGACTGTATGTGGAAACTATTTACAACTATGCTTTTGAATGTGACACGCTGAAATAACATGGCTACATCTGACTGGTATCT
This sequence comes from Anarrhichthys ocellatus, assembly GCF_004355925.1. Classification (NCBI taxonomy): domain Eukaryota; kingdom Metazoa; phylum Chordata; class Actinopteri; order Perciformes; family Anarhichadidae; genus Anarrhichthys; species Anarrhichthys ocellatus. The sequence continues at coordinate 217,514 of NW_022280205.1, read as the reverse complement.
CCTTGTATCTTCAGGAACTAGTTGATAACATGTTCCAGTACTATTTATTAAAGATAATCATGGGTCAAAGGTTTCAGTTTCTGACAAAGTTCCTCAAAAGCTCAATCGGGGGTTCAGCTGAACTTGCCTATTCCTGGTTTGACTCATTTTATAAAAAATAAAAATTGTATATAATAAAGCTGGAAGCTAAGTTATATGCAGAACAAAATCTGCTGATAATCAATGCACACATGCAGGCATTTCTGCCATTCACGGTTTTACCAAAAGGGTAATGACATTAGACAATGTCTTTATAAAACTACGGAACCATACGAGATAGTTATCATTCCCAGCCCCAACAACCACAAAAGTACCGTCTATTTTTGGTAACTATCTATTCACCAACACTGCAGATTCTCACAGTTATATAATTGTAGAATTCAATGGTTTATAAATCATATGTTCCAGTGCCCCCCTCTGGTTGCTAATAGACATTGCATTTGTTGGCCTGTTCATGACTCTGATATCCAATATAGGCGACAGAGAGCACATTTCTCAAATTTACAGTTTAAAGCCCCTGAACACCTACACAGGTGTTTTGAGTTATCAGGCTGATTAGAGCTCTGCTCAGGTTGAAGGTGGGCCAGAGCTCTGATGAGAATTCATTAGGTCACAAGTCTTCATTTACAAATAAGAATGATAATTTCTTGCAACTGTAGGAATTAGAAACCTCTTTTCATTGCACACACAGAACGTGCAGACCGTGAAGCAATATTCGCTGTATTTGATAAAAAAGTTTATTGGATTAGAATTACAGACTCCTCCTTAAAATACACCTTTAGACTGTGTGTTATTATATTTTTAATATTTAAATGGCGGGTAAAAATAGATTATGACGGAATTTTTAAAACCCTTTCCGTCAAAATGACATGCAAGGAGGAAGTCTAACTCAACCACTGGCTGCCACCTTATTTAGGTTTTTAGAATCAATATTTAGAATATATATTCTGTCAATTTTTGACAGCCCAAGTGGCAGTAGAGATCTAACCGGATAGACTATACTCAACTGGATGCTGGGCTTTTGTTTGCACATCATAAAAACTATGTCAGAATTCACGATATTGTTTAAATCCTTAGGACACCTATCTCTACCTTTAGGCCACCGTAGTTCTCTGGCACGCTTGGGAAGAGAGAGGGTGAGCTGAGGGGTATTTAGTTGGTAGCAACCTGCCACAAACCAGTATATGCCACTAAAACACACTGTACCTTTAAGCAGTTATTGTCAAACCCTTGCAATAAACAGCATAAACATTTAATATCCACACAACAGTAGAAAGTAACTAGCACAGTTGCGTTCATGCTCTGCTTCGGTGTCAATGAATGTGCCTGTACTTGACAAATGCACTGAATCCTTGAGACCACTATCAGAATTGAAGTGGATCCCGTGCTGACACGCAGGGATTTTCCCAGATGGGCTTCATAATAAATGTCCCAAAACATTAAAAAAGACACTAACATAATAAAATATTGAAGGAAATGATTATCTTAGGGAACTAGCAAAATAAAGGCTTGTAGGAAATGGTCACCTTATTAACTAAACTTATAAGAGTCATTTGCATTGGCATTTGGGAACAATCGGACAGTCTATCAGCCATCAGTAGAGGTGGCCTGAATTCACATATCAGGTCATCTTTAATTACTCTGTAGTGCCTCTTGGTGTAGATGGCTCTGCCATGATGACCTACAAAAGTACCGAAGCATATCAGTACACCTGCCTGTTTGAAACACGAAGGCACATGTTTACAGTGTTTTGTACAGTAATTACTCTCACTGCCAGTAGACAAAGGTTCCCACAGAGAGTTGAAATTTTCTAAATATACGTTTATCTCGAGTGCAAATGAAACCAATCCTCTGTCTGTCTATTAGCCAGCCAGACAGACAGACAGGTTGGTTTTATTATTCCCTCTGAAGATGAACTAGTCGTCCTCCCAGTCCCTGATGGCGTATGGACATGGTAATGTCAAACCATCTGATGGCCGCTGAATGCAGCAGCTAACTGGCTAGCTGTCTAGTTATCATCAAAACATATATTATATAGACCTAGGTGTCATAGAAAGTGTTACTGTCTTCAGACACAGGTTAAAAAAACACTGTATGTGCGTGTTGTTCAGCTGTCAGCTCCAGTCTTTGTGAGGCAACAAGAGGTGATGCAAAGTATGACCAGATGGCCTGTACCATAGCTAGTTATTTTAGGTGGGATTGATATATCTGGGCCCTATTTTTTGCAGAGGAATGGGTGTGTTTTATTTCCATCTGTTTGGCCTTTGACTGGCAACTTACCAGCCTATTTCTATGTAGATGTCGCTGCTGTACCCATTTTTGTTTCATTATGTGCTCTGATTTTGTATTAATTAGTTAGTGTTGTATTATTTTGTCAGTGTTGGAATTACCTTCACAGTGTATGTGTATATTGTATATGAATGTGATAGGTCTCGTCCCAGTTGCTATAGAAAACTGATTGACCTACTGCATATCTAAATGACAATGTTACACATTTGGTTGACAATGTATTTAGAATACTATATAATTAGTCAGTTTTAAAGATCCTTGGTTATGTCAAAAGTACCACTCACTTCTCGAATCATGGTGCTAAATAAATTCAGTGAGATTCATCTAAACTGTGATGTAACATTACTAAGCAGGAAATCAGACATTTACAGATTGCATTAATGTATTTTATTGATCATTTTCACTCTTTGCAGGAAGATGAGTTTCAGTAAAATATTACATTTTCAATGTTTGTACACAATAAACCATCTAAATGAAAATGATACAACATGTACTTCTGTTGAACTTATTGTTATAAATATGGTTAAGAGCTAATTGTCCATACTCCTTCCAAGTATGTGTTTTGAACAGATGGTAGTATTTCCTATGTACTTTGGCCTTATTCTGTTAGGGGTTCTCACTGCTGGAATAGAAATGGAAGGTCAATCTCAAGCCTTCCATCACTAACTTTCATGTAGGTTTGAGCCTCCTCTGAAGCTTGCTGCAGCAAACCATTAACAGTGTTATTGAACTGGTCCACTAAGTAAATGAACATGTCCATAATGTACTCAAATGAATGGTTGAGCTGCTCCATATTTAGGGCAGAGGTCTGGTCAATAATATTCTTTAAGACTGTGACAAGGTTACGGTAGACAACATTAATGTCAATGAGCACTGCATCTAAATAGTCAGACTTGACAGAGTCAACAAGCTCCTGAGATTTCTCAACAATAGATTTTAGGGTATCACCCATTTTCACTAACATTGTGTCAAGACTCTCCATGTGTTTCACAAAGTCCACCAGTTCATCAAAGATGCTCTTGAAAGCTGATTTGAGCTGATCCAAGATCTGGCCTCCAGTGATTGCATCACCAACTGGCATGTGCAATTTCACACTGCTGATCTGCTCAACAAAGGAATTACAGTAGACCTCCATGTTAGATGAGATAGTCTGGAGGGTCATATCTAGGAAAGCAGCAATGCTGCTGGTCAGCTTTTTCAGGACCACAGGGAGAGTAATCATCTCATCAGACCCAGGCAGTTTGAACTGTGTTTCTCTCAAGACCTTGACAACAGCATCCAGAAATACCTGGACAGACTTCTGGTACTGGACAATGATGTTCCTAAAGAAGATTGACAGCTGGCTCATTTGAATGTCATAGTTAATTGCAGCATTACTGGCCTCGCTGATGTGGTTAACAACAAGGTTCTGCAACTCTTCTATTTTGCTTGTGATCTGGTACTTGTCAGCAAACATCGTGAATGTAGAGATGATGGAAGGTAGTCTCATCTTGAGTTGATCAAGCATTACTTTGGGTGCCTCCATGTTGTAGGCAATATGCAGGTTCATCTTAGCAGCATCTTTAGGAGATGATCTGATGACCAACATGTCAACATCAACCTCTGGGGCAGACTGTTAAATAGAAGAAAATAAAATATTATTTTACCTATATTTAAATTTTTAGATTTTTAATTTTCCATCATATGAAAAAGGTCATACTCACAGGACAACGCCCATAGATTCTTGCAATCATCTGAGATGGGACTCTGCCATTGAACTGAAGGCCCAGGAAGCCAGTTGATGGGGTAGATGCTGAGGCAGTGATACCATCTCTGCCAGCAGCATAACGAAGGTTCGCATCAGTGAAAGTAGGACTGGTGATGTCCACATTCAGGGTGTGGCGAGAGTAACTGTTAGAAAAAGAAAGCATTTCAAATATAAAGCCACGATTAATTCTTGACCTGATATTTAATATGAGAGAATCTGACTCATACAGACATAAATGGCCAATGATCAAAAACCAAGGTAAAAAAACAAACTCATTTACCTGTCGTCAGCCTGACGCTTTTTCCTAAAATGTGCAGAAAAGGAATTAATACTTTAAACTTTGATCATCAGAAGTAATTATTCAACATATATTGCAAAACAAATGCACAGTATTACCTTAAGGCTTGGGTAATGACATGATTGACATCCATGGTCATGTCAGCATGTCTCAGGACAACTTTGCTGACCATGTTCAGAGCTTCACTCTCAACGTTTACAGTTGTAGAAGCTATTGAAGGAAATATTTTATAAGACTTAATGCTCAACAATGCTTGCAAAATAAAACAGATAAATGTGTTAGGGGAATTTGATCAACTCACCATCCATGTCATATTCAAAGAGCACAATGACAGAGGTGGCAGAAGACTTTACAGTGACTTTGAAGACAGGAGCATCACCCTCTACTTCTGCTGCCAGGTTTGTGGTGTACAGTGGGCTGACAAACTTGCCATTGGCAGAAATCTTCTGTTTTGTATCTGTCACCTGAGCAACGGTTTTCTCAAAGAGGTTGAAGTCACCCAGGCTGCTTGGCTGAGACATATCAATCTCAATATCGGCAGTGAAGGAAGAGATTGGGGCAAGATCAATGGTAGCGTGTACAACATGTTTCCCGTTGGTGTTGAAATTAAACAAGTTTGCCTCGTTGTTGCTAGTATATTTCAGCACTGCATACACACGGGTAAGGGAGGCTTCTACAGCAAGATTCTCATTTACATCCATGGCAATAACTTTGGTGGTGCCTTGGTTCAGCTTGGCATCAGCAATAAACTTGGAGGTGGAGCGTATGCCATCATTATTCAGATACACATTAATGTCACTATCCAGGACTCCCAAAAGTAGATAGTCTTCAAGCACTGTGCCATCCATGTTGGCCTTTGTAGATGACTCCATGGAAAAATACTCAAAGCTTCCCTCCAGCTTCAGACTGTGGTCAGCCTCTGCCTTTCCAACAGCATTGATCACAGGGAGGTTGATATCTCCCTTCATTCTCAAGGAGGAGACAGCATTTGCTTTGGTTTTAGTGTCTGCAACTAAATTTTGATTTGCCTCCAGGTGGAGTATAGGCAGGACAATCTTTCCAACAGTAGCCAGAGAAAGAGCAGTTTCAAAAGTCTCAGTACTCATACTGATGGTGCTGTCATGAGTGCCTTCAATGTGAGCATTTTCAAGGGACAGGGAATTGGCCAACTTGATTCCTCGCTTGGTGGTCAGACTAGTGGTACCATCAAGTTTGGCCTTTAGACCCTCAAACACAGAGGCTGTGGTAGCTCCCAGACGGAACACGAGATCATCCTCAGCATACAGTCCAGCATTGACATTTAGATTAATGATGGCAGACTTGAAAGACATCTCTGTGATCAGATTACCCACAGAGGGAATCTGGATCAGACCCATCATATCAACAAGGGGGGCAGCCTGGCTTTTCTGGTAAACAATCTTGGCATTCACGTCCACTGACTGCTCAGTGGTAGTCAAAATGTTCTTCAATCCAGTCTGCTCATACAAGCTCAGATCACTGATAGCTGGAGTCTTGAAGTCAACAAAAGGCAGGTCTATCTCAGGAATGTTGATGTGTAATGTCAAGAAGTCAAGGTTGGCCTCACTTTCCATGGCAACAAAGATGCCAGCTTCATTTTCATCATTGTCAACAGTGAAGTTGTAGAACATTTTGTACTCATTAAGACGAGCCAGACTTATAGTGTTCATCTTTTGGCTGTTAGGTTTGAAAGTGGCTGAGTAATCATTCTGCAGATCTATCTTAGCAATCAGAGTTTCAAAAATGTTGACCTTGGTATTTCCTTTGTTTTGCAATTCAAAGATAAACTCAACAGGACGGACTAAAATGTTGATTCCATTGGACAGGACTCCACTGACTGGACCAACCAGTTCTGTGTCATGGTTTGCTTTCAGCTCAGCCTTCATATCATAAAGGTTAGCATGTCCAGATGCCAAAACAAGACTGTTCTTAATAACTGGTGAATCTGCCTCATTGCGGATATTAAACTTGACGTAGGAAAGGGAGCCAGATTCAGCAGTAATTTGCTGTTTCATCTTTAAGAGGGTTGAGTCTGTGTCACCTGAGAAAGTTAGCATTGAAATGCTGGGAGTGAGTGACATTTGCAAGTTGCTCTTGTGTGTGCCATCCTCAGCATTGCATTTGCCAGTGCCTGAATTGTCAACTGTTAGAGTGAGGGTGTAGCCATCTTGGTGAGCAATTGCTTTCTGAGTTACAGTGGCCTCACTCCTGAGATTGAACATTGGAAGGTCCACTACATGATTGTAAGTTGTATCAAGAGAGGCAGACATTCCTTCTTCCACAGCAATAAAGGCTGTGTTCATTATGTCAGCAGTGTAAGGTGAAGTGATAACCTTAATTGTAGTTTTGCCTTGGGCCTGGGCTGATGGACCATAGAGAGTTACAGATGCCTGATGTTCAATACCAAGAGCAAGATGGTTGAACTTCAGAGTCTCTGCAAGGACAACACGACTCATTTTTGGGATTGCAATACGAGCAGTGGAATCAAGTTTGTAATTAAGAATTTCAAAACTTGGAGATGTGGCCTGGGAAGTAAGGAATCCAGTGAATTGAGGCATCATTTCACTTTCAGTGGAGTTCTGGAACTCAGCAGAAGTCTTGATGTTGTAGATGGGAGTTTGGAATTTGATCTCGCCATAGAGTTTACCAAAGCATGGGACCATGATCTGATTTGGAATTGTTGGCAGTGTGATCTCAGGAAGCTGAAGAGACTTGACAAGCTTTTCTATGGGAACTTGTGGGATGACAGGGAATGAGATCTCAGGAAGGCTGATATCTGGGAAGGTCATGTCAGGCATAGAAGGAAGGTAGTTCATTGTGAGGTCTCCAAAGAAAGCATCCAAATCAGGTATTTTGATCTCAAAGTTGACAATGAAATCAAAAAGTTCAATGATTCTCTGCTTGATGTCATCAAAGGAAATTGTGGTGGCTTTCACAGTATAGAGGCCAAGGATGGTGAACTCAGGGATGTCCAGCTGTGTTGGGATTTCAAACTGTTTAAGCTCATCCATGCTGAACTTCACAGTGGGCACAACAAGGTCAGTGAGAGGAACGATGAAGGATGGTGTATTCAACTCCGCTTTCTTAAGTTCAATAATCAGCCCTTCAAAGATCTGCTGAATCTCACTGAAAATTTGTTCAGGTACAAAGTTCTTAATCATCTGAACTGTAGAGGTGAAGATATCAGTTACCACATTGATGACTCTAGTGTAGTATGTTCTCACAAAGTCCAGATAAGAGTCAATCTGCGCTTTGACATCCAGATCTGTAATTGTCTGTTTCATAAATTCAGCAAATGTCTTAACGCTGTCAAACACAACACGGTCAATGATGTCCTTTACAGATTTAATCATTTCTGCAGCTTTGATTTCTCTCAGGTTTTCCATTAAGCCTTTGACAGAAGATAATGCAAGGTTGACAAAATCTCTTGTGGCCTCAAGTTTCTGGGGGATTTCAAAACTCCTGATTAGCTCATTCACAGAAACTGTGTAATCAGCAATAATTTGATTAGCATATTCCACAAATTCATTATAATCCAATGTCCTCAGGTTTTGCGTAAGAGTTTCAATATACACATTCAGCTGTTGAATTATATCATCAACCTCGGTTGTTTTCAAATAGTTAATAGCACCCTGAAAGACTTCCATGAATTTGGTAGGGATGTCTGCGTCCTTCACCATGTTCACCACAGCCCTGATAGTTTCCTCAATTTTGAACTGCTTGATGAGCTCAACAGCCTTTTCCAAGACAGCCTCAACTTTTTTGTCAACCTCAAACTTTGCAATCAACTCCCTCATCTTGGCATAGAATGTGTTGATCTTACCTAGGATGTCAAGGTCCTGAATAATTTCCTTAATGGAATCTATTACCTTGCTTAAAATCTCTGTGGGAATCTGACTCACTAGTTTCTCAATTTCAGCTTTAAGGTTGATGGATGAAATGAAGAACTTCAAATCAGCAACACATCGTTGCATGTTAAAGTGTTCGATCATGTGTTTATTTTCCCTCATGATTGTCATTAGGGTGGCCTTGAAACCATACTTGGTATTAATATCACGCAGGAATGGAATGCCGCTGCCACTGAGCTTGTCCAAATGAATCTGGTCGATAACCTCCATCATGGTATCAATCACATGTACAACCATAGCCTTGATGTCATACTCCTCATTAATGGCATTCAGCTGTTCCTGGATCTTCTGAATGAGAGTTTCTGGCAGGGTGCCACTAATAATAATCTCTTTCACCATACCAGCAAAGTGTTGGATGTAAAGAGTAAGATCAGCCAACAGGTTTTCAACAGTAAAATTCAGGTTTCTCAAAGATGCTTCCACATCCTCCATGGAAATGACATAATCCTGGGTAAGATCACTGAAATACTGCTTCAGCTGAACAACCTTGCCTTCGATATTCAGTTCAGAAACAAAGTCGATTACATACTGGGGAAGAACTTCTAGTTTAGCCTTTATCTCGTCATTGTTGATGTAGTCATGCAATACCTCTGCAACATGCACAACAACACCCTTGATGGTTTCCAAGAATGCAGGCAGATTTTCAATCAGAGGGAACTGAATAATTTGACTGTGTGTGTTCTTGTCATACTTGACAAAGGAAGAGATGGTGAATTGCTGGTTCTCCGTGGATTCTGCATTGAGCATGTTTGTGAGGATGGTACCAGAAACCTCAATTCCAGTTCTCTCAGCAGTGTTGTAAACACTCATGTCCTGATTAAAGGCATGCTCATTCATCTTAGACTTCATTCTAAAACTGGTCTTCTGCTCTGGGAGTGACAGAACAGTATCCATCTTGTTATCAAATGTGGTCTCAAGAGCAAAACCGGTGTCTAGCTGCTGGTTTATTGATGCTCTGCATTCATGTGAGGTAGCAAAAGCCAGGGGTTGTGCTTTAAGGAGGAACTTGCCATAAAGCTGGGCACTATGCTTTCCATACATGGTCATGTCTCCATCAGCATTGAAAATGGCATCAAGGTTGAAATCGAAAGGAACAATGCTGCAACGGATGGTGTGATCAAAGCGCATTGGCTGTGAGTTGAAGCGGGCGTCATTGGTGATCCTGGCAGCAAGACCGACAACCTCAAGCTCGGTGTTGTGGCTCATGTGTGTTCCCAAGAGTTTTCCAGTGGTGCTGCATTTTGCATTTGCCGTCATATCAACATAATTTACCTGATAGGTGTGCTTGATCTCTTCCTCACCATAGATGGCTTTCAGGCTTCCAGTCAGGTCCATCTTGTAGAGCTCTGCCTGCAGCTGAGCCTCATTATTGAAGCTGGCCGCCAGAAGGTTCAGATTGTTTTTAACATTTGCAGAGGCAGTGTAGGGTTTCATGTCGACAGTGATATCATGAGTGTAAGTGGCATACTCGCTGGCGGTGGCTTCAGCCTTTGAGTTGAAGTCAAGGCTAGAAAGAGTGATGGTCAGAGTATTGGCATTATCAACCTTGATGTCACGCATTGCAGCCTTGTTGGTAATGGATAGAGAAGCCATTGAAGCATCAAGTCCAGCGTTAAAGGTGTTTTCCAAGGACAGGGGGCTCTGGAGGGTGGTTGTTCCACTTGTGGTCAAACCGTCCTTGTTCATTTTCAGGGTAGCCTTGTGAGTAGCCTCATTCTCAAGGAGCTTCATGGTGGCATTGCTGTTTACTGCCAGACCATTGACATCAAGAGAGGCAGTCAAAAGAGAGTAAACACGGTTTTCAGAGTGGTCTGCATTTGTCTCCATTCTCATGAGGACTTCACCAGCACCAGCAGAGGATTCAGCCTGGTTACGGATCTTTATACCAAGAGCAAGGGCATTTGCATCACATTTCAGTGACAGCTTGCTATCTTTGAAGGAAAGCTCAGCAAAATGGGTCAAGGTGTCTTCAAAGGCATTGGTGTTGGACACAACTGACAATTCACCATTGGCAAGAGATGCTGCAATTTTGTTCTGGACCTTACCAATTGTGGAGTCAAACTGAACAGTAGTATCAATATTTGCTTCTGGCCTGAATGGGAAGATGGTGAATGACTGGGTTGAAATGGTCTTGCCATACATGGGTCCAGCCGTTACCGTTCCCTCAAATTTGCTATCAGCAGAAATTTCTTCAGTGTTGATTCCAGTCATGCAAGTGTGCTCTAGTGTAACATGAAGACCCAATGGGCTTGTGGCTTCAATCTTGCTGCTTGATTTCAAATTGATTTTGTCTGTGATGGTTACATCCTCAACAATATTAACCGTGGCTTCGAGGAATTTATGTGCCAAAGAGCTTTTCAATTCAGCCTTGATGGAATCAGTGGTGGCCAACATTCCAGAGCCTACATGAAGCACAAAATAAGAACAGATGATTTATAGCTTGATAACAGATATTTTCACTGTAATACTGGAACCAAAATGAATTCACATCTTTTAACATCAGTATGAGTTGAAAACTGCAACTGAAAACTGTTGTACCTAGAGTGAACATTGCATAATTTGAATGATATTTATTGTTAAATACCTTTAATATTTATTGAGAGGATGTCAAGTGGGGAGGTTCCTGTCACATTAAACTTAGCTGAGTAGCTTGGTGTTTCCACAACATCTTTCCCAGCAGCCATTGAGGCCTCCATGTCATATAGGTTGCTCTTCATCAGAGTTGACACCTCAGCTTTTCCAAAAAGAGGAATGGACAAAGTAAAGCTCTCAGGGACAACAAGGTATGGGATGGGAATTTTCATGGAGACGATCTCCAGTCCAAACTGAGGTAGAGACACGGCAGGTGTGGTCAAAGCTGGTGGGAAGTGAAGCTCTTTTGTTGACTTTCCGCCAAGAAGTAGAGGGATATTAATGGTGAAGTGCTCGTTGTTGAAATAGTAGACAGCCTTTGTCTCACTGTTATAAGGACAAAAGTAAAATGCATAAATATTTTGTAAAATAAAGCAAGTGACTTTAAACATTCACCCCAGAGTTGTTCTCACTTACGTATTCAGGAACAGTGTCTCTGGCAGGGAAATCTCAGGCATATCAGGCACTCTGAAGTTCTGAATGTAAGGTAATTCAGCACCGTACTTTTCCATGTAGTTGTTTCCTGCCTAAGAAAACAATAACCAGTATTTTATTAATTCTCAACATTAAAAATCAGAACATAAGAGAAACTGTGAATACTTTTTAAATCGAAGATTCATACCTCCACAAACTTCTTGAAGATGTGACGGACTTTCATGTCAGTCTGCCCCACCTGCATGTCAAGAAGTTGGTTGCCATACTCAGCAGTTGGCAAGCTGGTGGTGTCAGTGTTCACTTCAGACTTGAACTCAACCTCAAATTTGCTGTCATCTGCAACAATAGAGAACAATGAATGGAATCCAAAAACATGAGGTAATATTCCTTTAATCCCCCGGTTAAATTACTCTACAAATGAATCAAATTTGGCATTTTCTCTGAGGCAAAATGGCCCCATATTATGGGTCCTGAATTTTAACCATAATTCTTAAATGCCAGATGTAGCTCAATTCAGGATGTGACCCAGGTTTATATGAAACTGTCAAAAAAGCAAGAACTATTAAATCAATTTGCATGTAATATTCTGGAAAATAACTGGAAAATTACCGTATTTCATTGCAATTTTCTGCTCAAAGTGTGCAGCCATGATCTTGATTTCACTCTCAAGCTCCAATTCTAATTCCTCATCACGTTTCATGTTGGCTGTGATGGTGGCATCAGCATTGATTGAGGGGACAAGAAGTTGGACTTGCAGCATACCCTCCTTCATGGCCTTCAGACTGAAAAATGTGGCAGTGAGTTAGCGTACTGTCAATTGTAAGGATGATATTAATGTTAATGAGGATTTATGGTTGATTTCTTACTTGGCACGGCCAACAAGAGAGAGCTGAGGGATGTTCTTGTTAATGAGGTCAAGAGAAATAGAGTGAGTTCCTTTGCCCTTGGTGTTTCCATCAACAACACCCAGCCTGAGTCCAGCCTCCACATCGTAGTCAGGGATTTGGATGTCAGCTGTGATGACATTCTTTCTTCTGTTATATTTCATGATTGCTCTGGCTTCAGTGGGCTCTGAACCTGTTGTTGACCAACAAATATATTAATATTATATAACCTCCGTAAACCTTTTGGCCACTTGAGCCACTAAGAAGACAGAAAGGGGTATCATACTGTTCATATTATACTTTACCTTCAGCCCTCAGAACAAACTTCACAGAGTCAACCTTCTGCCGGCCCTCTTCTCCCTCTCTGAGGAGCTCATAGGCAACAGTGGCGGTGTACTCAGCGACTTCACCAGTAGGATGGAGTTCCACAGCAAATCTATGTAGATAATTCAGATAATTAGCCAATATTGATAAGTAATTCATTTTTTTAAATAAAATGATATGCTGGTGGTTTGGAAAGTCTTGCTTACTGGCTGTCTCCAGTGATGGGGAAGTAGGGGGCTGTCTCCTGAGAATAGGCATCAATGTACTGCAGAGCAGTGCAGTATTTCATTCCAGCGAAGAAAGGAGTGCACTCGTGCACATCAACCTTGTCCATCACCATAGGGGGGATGGTCTTCACTTCTGATCCAGTCACTGCCACCAGGGTGTTTCTATATGTTAAATGTATAAGTTAGAATGCAGCTTAAATTGTTTGAATCTAAATGTAGAAAAATTTAAATTGTTGTAATCCAAGATATAAAATACCCTGAATTACTTCCTGCCTGTTGCGTTTTCCAAAAGTTCTACTTAGACTTACGTCATTTTGATGAGCTTAATTGGACTTGTTGGAGCAGGGATGGTCAGCTTAACATTGTCACGTGCCATGGAGATCTTAGCCCTGAGCCCACTTTCATGGAAAAAGTTGCTGTGCATCTCTAATCCAGAGTTGACATATTCAGGGATGTAGGAGCCAATTTGAGATACAAACTCAATGCTAGCAGAGGGCATGAAGTTCACTTCACTCTGTGTGGACACATAGGAGAAATGTAAAGAGTTGTGTTGATGCTATTCATTGTGAAAAAATATTGCTGGAATTTAAACACATTTATGGATTATTACCATGTCACGAGCAACCTGAAGTCCACCCTTGATACCAGGGCTGAAAGTACCAGACATTGTAATCCTCAGAGGCACACCAGTGACAGTAGGCAGGAAGAATTCATTGTCCATGAAGATGTAGTGGGCAAAGATTGTGTTGTCAGCCTTGGTCATCAGTGCCATCATGATCTGTGGCAAATAAAGATACAAATGGGACTTTAAAATCATAGACAAGGAAATACTTAATGAAATGATTCTTTGATTGTCAACTATGCTCTTAAAAACAGGTCCTTACATCAGTTGGGAACATTTTGAACATGCTGTCAAACATCATGGCAGCAGAGTAGGCCATCTCCTCCATTTCGTTGGTCCTCAGATATCCCAGCTCATTTCCCAAAAGTCTCAGATAAACCATTGCCTCTGGAGACTGGGCCGCATTCAATTCCCTCACGAGTTTGTTGAGGTTGCGTCCAATCTCCCTCATCAGGTTCTGGGAGGCCTAAACATAGATGTTTACACTTTCTTAGAATCATTTTCCCTTACTGAAACATTGATCATCATGATTACAGTTGTTTTAGTCATGTGTACAAAACAGATTGGTCTGAGTACCTGTCTATTCATCCTGTCCTTCAGAGCAGGGAGCATGTTCTGCAGGATCTCATTAACACTGAGTGGCATGTTTTCAGATACAAAGTACATTGTCTTCAGGGCGGTGTCGGGGAAGAAGCCATTCTTTCCAAAGAGGGCATCAACGGTTGGCTCAAATCCTTTTCCCTCCATACCAATCTGTAAAGGTGATAACATTTTTCACTGTTACAAATCAGCTTCCTGAAAAATTGTTTCAAAGCACAATTTGGATGAAAAAAGCTCAAAATATTTACCTCCATCATGTCGATGTCATAGCCAAATGCCTTCAGAGTCATTTCAAGCATGACCTCCTTGGGCAGATAACTGGTATCCTCAAAGATCATGTTGCCCTCCACAGATCCGATCTTGTAGTTACGAGAGAACTTGGTGGGGTCCATTGTGGCACCGACCTCATTACCCTGCAGCGCACCTTGAATCTTCTCTCTCAGTCTGTTAAAAAATAATCAAATATTACTGTTAAATGTCTGATGGTGATCAAATCGTACTTACCATGTTGTAAAACAACAAATTTAAGAAATATAAATATACATTTTAAACTTCTTTTCACTTACTCTTGAGTCTCTGGCGCAGTTGAGGACAAAATGTTGGTAATGTGGGAGATCACAAAGCTCTTGACTTGTTTGTCCTGCTCATTGGGCAAGGCATCAGCCAGCTGGGCCAGTTCAGTGCTCTGGGGGTCCTTCATAAGTACCAGATATGCAGCAATACGCTTTTGCATGGGGCTGGTGCTGTCCAAAAGCACCTGCATGAGAATCTCTCTGCCCTGTGACCAATAGACATCAATTAAATGAGTATACAGTAGAAATAATTATTCCAATTTTATTATTTTCAAACCTTTGAAATAGTTTAACTTGCCTCTTCAGGGACGGGAGTCAGCCTGAACACTTGGATGGCAGCCTGCTGCACAGCCAGGGAAGCAGTAGGTTGGTTCACACACTGGATCACAGCAGATCTGAGTGCGGGGCCAGCAGATACCAGAGCTGGAGCCATGTTTCCAACAACCTGGAATCAAAAGACACATTGATATTGGGCTCCTTGGTGTTGGCAGTCATTTCAATTGTGACTAATAAGGAAGGTCACCCACTCTCAATGTCAAGAAAGTGTTGTCCTTATCACCAGAACAGTCACCCAACTGGGCAGCGATGAATTCAGCAACAGAGTAAATCTCGGGGATCAGCTTTCCCTCAGCTTTGTAAAACCTGTTGGAAAAAAAGATATTTAGAATAAAATGCCTGCATACCCTTTTTACATAAAAAGGGGAAATGTTTGCTGATGTATTATGTTAAATTCAGATATTAAATCTTGACTGATGATTAACTTCACTCACCTCTTGACAACATTGCTCAGGGCATACATGATGGGCTTGCTGGGCTTGTATTTGGCCATCTCGAGCATGTCATGGATCAGGAGGGCAGAGGGATTGGATATGAGTCCCATAGCAAAAACACCGGCATCTGCCTCGAGTGAGGAGCCGTCAAAAGTCCTGAGGATCTGCATGATGGCGCTGCTGCACTCAGGGGTTCCACACTGGGCCAGAACCTGGTAGGTCAGGAGACGGGACACAACAAGAGCCTCAGGAATGCTGGTGCTCAGGGTCTCAGTCTTCATTCCACGGACCATGGTGACTAGCTTGTGGAAGAGGTGGGCCCTCTTCTCACCCTCAGTCTCGGGCAGAGTGGCCAGTTCTCTCATGAGGTTGAGAGCTGCATCTTTATCCTGGATAACACTCTTATCCTCGACAGTGTCCATGTGAAGACCCTTGACAATGTCACCTGTGATACACAAGCAACATGGTTATAATGCCTTAATCTTACCTTTAGTGACCTTACTAAAATAATTAACTCTATATCAAAAGTATACAAATTAAACAAAGGGCTTACTGTGTTCAAAGACTCTGTCATTGTGAGGAGAGACCTGCACTAAAATCAGTTCTTGCTTTCCAACATTGGTAACTCCATATTCTCCACTGTAGGACAAAATACATGCTTAAAAATACTGTTTATGGCTTGTTCAAGAAATATCAGTATATACACTGTTATGAGCATTTTATAGTCAAATAGAAGGTCGGATTTACTTGTGAGAGTAGGGAATGATGATGTGATTCTCTGTGCAGGACCCAGAGGTCATGTGTTTCTTCTCATTGTCAAACTTGTAGTTGCAGGTCTGGGAGCTTCTGACCATCTGGGCAAGAGGGTAGTGCTGAAAATAGACAAATAATCATATTAATGCAGTGAATGGAAGTAAAAGAGTAGAATAGTTTGAGCTGCACTTCCCAAATACCACTTGTCAATTAAATATACTTTGTGTTGCAGTTGAATCTGTTTTAGCTTTTTCTAACAATGTTGCTACAACAGCTCAGATTAACTGATACAAAAGTTACTCTTGCTTCTTTCACAAGCATAAGATTCCTATTCGTGCACTATGGGGATTTTGATCCAAGACTGGATGTATAGGACAGTAAATGGGACAAGTGTAAAAGCTTACATGAAGTAGTTATTTATTTAATCAACTTTTGAAGATGTGTCTGAATGTTCATGTTGTTACCACGGACAATTGGATCTTACCATGCCAGAGATAAGTGCCAGTGGGCTGGTGTGATCTCTCAATGGGACAAATTTGTCACATCTGGACAGGTCCCTCTTCAGGCTGATGTCAGTTGCAATGTCCTCTCTAGCGTTGATAGTGTAAGAGGTCTTGCACTTGCCGTGAATAGTAGGCTGAAATAGAAGATCCGGGGAGAAACAATTTTAAGCATTGTTTACTTTGAAGTGGGTTACAAAAATATGCAGATTTTAAAGCATTTTCTTGGTTAATTAAAGTACTGTACCATGTTTTTGTTCTTGTCTTCTTCCAGCAGAGGCACAGCCAGGGCAGAGATGATACCCCTCTTGATGTTCAAAATGGTTGTTGTCTCACCATCCTCAGGGTACAGCTTCACATCGTACACACCCTCAACCACAACCTTCAGAGGATACCTAAAAAAAATATGTGATATTTGAGCTTGATTATCAGTGCAAATCCTCCAAAAATATCAGATTGACAATGACATTTTTTTTTTGATTTAAGGGATTTTTATAAAGTAACATACTTCTCCATCTCAGCAGCAAAGGCATCAGAGCTTGGTGCAGGACCGAACACAGGGCTTCCCTCTGCGTCGATGTAAACCACCTCACTCAGGGTACAGCCAGTGGTGCGGAGGATGAAACTGCAAGTCTGAGGTACTTCAATTTCAACCTGTGAGAAAGGGTAAATGTTTTTTTTAATCTCGCTCTGAGAAATTTAAGATAGAAAAAGAAAAATCTGATGACTAAAGATGATTGTGAAAGATCTTTCTCCTACCATGCAAGAGGCCCTGGGTCCGTTTTTGAGCTGTGAGGCTCCGTTGATGGCATTCAAAGATTCAGCTTCATATTCATATTCATACTTGTGTAGGGTCTTGTACCTTTCGGCCACTAGAAGAGAAAATCAATGTTAAGAAGAGATTTTGTATGCAAAGGCCATCTTTTTCTGCTACCGAAAACAAATAGTCAATATGTTGACTGTATGTCAACACAAAATGTTACTTATTAACTTACGCAGGCAGGTCGGCTGATCTTCATCTTGAGCAACTGTTAAAGAAAATACATAATTTTTTATTTAGTAACTGTAATGCAACTGACTACAACTACCACTACTGTTACTACACTAATCCATAGGTCCTCGCTCATAATATTATTATACCATGTCTCCACAAAGGTGGGTAATATTTCCCATGAATGACACATTTTTAAATTATATTTTTAAAGTTTATTATAATGTACTTTCAACCATAGCATTCTTCTGTCTAAGTTGTCTACATTCAGTTGTTTTAAACAATCTAATTAGCTTTGAGAGCATTACTAATTTTAGTTTTTTTCAAATTAGTTTTCAAGTGTTTACGGTCTAGCCTAAGAGCATCTTTCCAGACATATTCCAGAACAGGGCAGTAACTAGGAGCTTGGTGAATGGCAACTGTAAAATACGACACGGTAGATCTAAATTTGGATAATCAGCTTTCTCTATAAAGGGCTGTCAACTCCAGAGCACATTGCCAACTGAAATCAAATTAATTCAACACATAATTAATAAAGAGTTGGCTAAAAGCAAACCAGAGCTATAGCCAGTATATGCTTATTGCACTTTAAATAAAATAAAAGGTGTATGTGTATTATTGAATCGTGGTATTTATTTGTATTTCCAAATTTGTGGTGCATTTTATGATTGTGATATCTTTATATTTTACATTTGCAGTACATGAAAATCCCCACAAGGGACATGAGTTGAAAATGAGCAAAAGCTATAAACTGCAGAACATCAGTGTAATGCTCTGTGTTGGAGCTATGTTAAATTGCATTGTCCCTGTCATATGAAATTAATTGAAATTAAAATAATTGGTAAAGGATTGCAAAACAATTGAGGATTTAATTATTTACAGCAAAAGTTAATAGTCACACAGCAAATAAAAAATAAAACCATTACAGTGTTAAACTACGTACTACTTTAAACTTTATGTACAATGCTCAAAGAAATGCTGTCTAAGAAGTACTTACAAGCCAAGGCAGATGTGCCGAGGAGCAGCAAAAGCCAGAGCTGTGAATCCCTCATGATGGATTTGTTGAAGCTCTCTCCCTTGTTATTGGCGAGTACTCAGACGAGACTGATTTCTTAACTTCAGCTCGGGGCTTTTATACCCTCAGCTGGGCTCAGGGGACTGGGAGGCACAGATGGTGCTTTGAACGCTCAAAGTCCACTCCACCCTCCTGTGTGGAGGGACAAAGGCAAAAGGTTTATTGAGGGTCTCATTGCTCAAAGTGTCCAATCCTATTAAATCTTCAAAATGACCTCTTTTGGCTGCATTAATGCTGCTTTTTATGGATATTTAAATGCACGTAAGACATTGGATGAGATATATTGATCGATTAAAGCACACTAAAGCTTAGCCTTATCAGATACTGCTGGTTTTATAATACTTCAGTCTAATATAAGTGAGCTAACCATGAAGAGCAGTTGTGTGGTCACAAGGCTTCTACTTTTTTCAGACATATCTTGGCCCATTTTTTGGCATTCATAAAAGAAGTGTTGCAGTCTGTTGAATAAGCTATTTATGTATTTAAGAATTATTGTATTTCCTGTGATTTCCTGTTATTGACTGTGAAGATTCACATGACAAAGGAGTCTGCCTTGACTTAAACGTGTGGGTAGAATATTTCACATTTCAAAAATCAGGGAAAGTTTATATCTGTGAACTTCTGCTGTAACAATGCAATGCAATGAATTTAACAAGCTAACAGCTGGAGTGTAAATTGGGTCACTGATACACTCATTAGTGACCACTGACTGATCAAGGCGTGCTCCAAACACACAGTCGCCCTAGATGTGAAAAAGATGATTAACTTGTCACTAACTTTACCTGTCAATGGTATTAACCAATATAACAAACCAAATTCAGCATTTTGTCCCTTATGTAAATGTTGTATTAGTCCTTTATTGTTTGTTTGGTCATTTTATTTATTGGTTTATTTAACAGGGAAAATGCACATTAATAAACATTGCTTACGTTATCTGTAATCTTTACAATATATCATTAATATCTTTATGTACTTTTATTAATCACATACTACACACATTAGAACTATAATCACTGTTTAAAATAGGAATGTGGCTAGTTTTAATAGTTCAAATATTTGTAGTTGTAGTACTTACAGTGTATTACCTGGTAAAAGAGTTAGACGATTGTTGTTCTGCTTCCACTGCCACAAGCCAAAATGAAAACAGTGAAAACATTTGCTGAGCATCAATATGGTTTAGATGATGACCTTTGATCTACAAAGATTAAAATGTTAACGCAGAGTTTGATATCGGACGGCAGGTACAGCAAATGCAGCAAATAAAGAGCAATAACTTTGAATTTGCTGAAGTATTTTCCTTTTATTTGAACTGTTTATTGTTTAGTTTATTTTACATAACTACATTTGAACATTGTGTTGCAATGGTCTGATGCAATATCCATCTGGACCTTTTAAAAAGTTTGTTAGATACTGACAGTGTTTACACTGTCGGACATGTACACAGAGAGAGTCCAAAGGGAGCTTGAGTCTCTTTAGACTTTTAGCTGACACTTTAGTACATCGTAGTCATTATATTATATTATAGTACATTGTATTTATATGTTCATGTATTTATATAAATGTAGCTTTAGATTAGATGTAAAAGCAATATTTTTAGCCAAAAGACAAGTGTACTCGAGTCTTGAGGTTTATTCCGCCAAGCCTCATTGCAGTTGAGCAATGCATGCTCCATGCTCTCAATGGTCCCAGGGGTCTCATAGGAGAGGATACTTTGAGGGAATACTTATTAAAATAGATGCTAGCACACTATTTTGAATCACATACTACTTGCTTTAGAAAAATGGCCTTTTGTTTTAGATATTTTATTACAAATTTATTTAAATGGTAACTTCAGTATTTTTCAACCTTGACCCTATTTTCCAATGTTTTTGTGCCCAAGTGACTGATAGGGACAACAATTATTATTATTAATGGGAAAATAGCATCCAAGTTAAAAAATACAGTGTCTCGTGTACAGTGTTCATCACTACATCACTTACAACCTAACTTCACTAAGTGTGTACAAACAAATGATATGTTCTGTAAATTTATATCAATTATCGGCTTATAAAGTCTTAATAATAACCTGCATTTACATAGAACTTTCTACTGACTAACTATCAGTAAAATCTTAAAATCAATTCTGAATTTTGGTCTCTATGTTTAGTGCCAGTTAAAACTCTAGCTGCAGCATTTTGAACAAACCTGAGATGTGACATTGATTTTTGACTAAGGCAAGTTTAGTGATACATATAATCTGTATAGAATATGAGGACGAAGAATGAAGAGTCAGAGAAGATAGTGAAGAAACTCACTACCTACAGTGAGCTGATCACATACATTTTAATCTTTGTAATTTTAGTCAAAAGAAATGGTAAAATGGCGCATAATTCCTGTTGAGGCCCACGAGCCAGACTGATTATCAACTCTGTGACCCACATAACAGGAGACAGACATGTGCAGTCCCCCAGCAGGGCAACTGAAGGCACTCTTGCCTAATCAATCATCATAAAGGTCAACTGTTTAATCAACTGAGAGCACTGGTTACATTTTCCAAGTGCTATTCAACTTTAGTTTTTATCTATGTCCTGTTAAGTAGTTTTAAAAGTACATATAGCTTTCTGAAAATGCATGATCAAAGTGCACTTTAACTTTAACTTTATCGCCGGCATGCTTTGCTGATTATCTGTAGTCTCCATAATCAGATTTCACAACTCCACTATTTGGATTGTTGTGCTGAGTAGTATGGCAAACCTGCAAACACAAGCTTTGTCTCATTACATAAGCTTTGAGTGCTGCTTCTTTAACAAGATTGTCAAAACTATTAAAGTGGGTCACACGTGCTTATTTTTGCAAACCTATAAATTAAGTAGCCCTTTAAATCACAGTTAGAATAGAAATAGCATTTATTACATTTTATTTAATCAAGACCGCACACTAACACATTGGTTTAAAATGCATTCCTGTATTTTAAAATACAATATATATCATTTTACTACAAACAAGTATAAACATATTAATTAATGTCTTCATATTGAAGGGGGAAAATATACACAAAAAGAGAGGGTGAATGATAATATCCAATTATAATTTCATGAATCAAGGGAATCATGGGAGGGGGTCAAACAGATGGATTGGAGGGTGAGATTAAAGAGCAGTTTAATTTATAATTAGGATCATACAAGGTTTAAATGGAGGTTGGAGAATAATTCATAATAAACTGCAAATAAATGTAATGTGAAAGCTTTGGCTAGGGCAAAGCACACCAATCTGCTTATTTTGGTTTGCTTTTTTTGTATTATTCACACCATTTATTTTTTGTATTTTATTCCAAGTCACGATGTGAATATACATTTATGTTAATTTTGTATGCATAATATTATTACCTTAGTGAATAGATGTAGATGTTTTATGCAACGTCAACACAATATTTCAGTTACTTGATCTTCATATGTAATGTCTCCCTCATAATAAATGCAAAAAGTGAAAAAGCACTAATCTGCAACACTGTTAACTGCATCATACAGCTTGCAGTTTATTCTCCAAAGGTTTACTGACTTACGGTATTAGTCAATCTGGTTCAACAAACATTGGCTGAAAGTCCAGACACAATGAAGTCATGCACAGGGCATCACTGTGTCATAAATCCCCATGTTCCTCAAAGTTATATTGTTCTTTCGCCTTATCTGTAACTGACAGATAGCCCTTGAGACCAAACCTGATAAAACGTCCCCATTCCATAAGCCAGATCAAAGTTTACCACCTACCACGCAGCATAGAGAATGCATGATTGCACACATACATGAAAATTTCACATGTACAAGAGTACTTCAATATTGTATTATTAGCAGAAAGATTTTCATGTTCAAATATTAAGACAGTCTCAGGACCAACAAGTCAGAGAAATTATCCTATATTTTTGTCAAATTGAATTGTTATTAAACCAACCAGGTTCCGACATTTCTGTTAAAAACATAATGAGTACATTATGCTGCACAGGTATTTATTTGATTGTATGGAAGAAAATCACAAAATAAAACACTGAATATAGTACACTGTGCATGAATTTGCACGACTTATCAATGGTAGGTAAGGAGTTTTTTTATGTTTTTTATTTGGTGTAATGGTCTACTGAGCTGCAGTGTCTAAATGTTTTTAAGCATGATGAAGTGGATAGCAAAGCTCATTCTAATGTGTCCATTAGTTTTTGAGTTGGTCAACTACTGAAAAACAAGCAGAGGCATACTGTATATATATATATATATATATATATATATATATATATATATATACAGTATATATTAACAAAAGGTCGATGCATTAGAAGTCTTGTTTATTTGCATCCCAAAAAAAATGTTTATAGCATAGAAACATAAACTTTACATTTTCAAAAGGGGAGATCAGTCAATTGATTAAGTTTTTCATTGACTCGCATCTCAGATGAGTTCAGAAGTGTTGAAATGTTTCTTGCAATCACAGAATTTACCTATTTGAGCATATACACACACACAAATCATTCTAGCCACCCTCCAAGTTGAAAGTCCCTTTTCGACTACAGGACACACACCCAGTACTCCACCTGTACAGAACACGCAGTATACTGTGCCTGTACAGTACATCATATGCATTGCACATTTGGCTTCTCTCCAACAGTCACATATACTCATGCAGATATACACACACAGACACACACGAAAACATTGTCAGTGGACTTTGATTGGCAGAATTGTGTTGGATGTTAACCTTTGCTCTACCTCCTACATCCGAAGACCTGAAAACCACTGACTGGATGCTTCTACTCAAGGTATGAAATTACAAAAGCATTTCTGCTACGTGAGTGAATGAGTGGAATATACGTCAGGCAAATATATGTCATTTCTTTTGACATGGTATGAAGTGTAAATGATAATCTTGTTCATAAACAGACACTGATGCACACAAGCACTGGCCTTTCTACTAACAAAAGCTATAGAAAGAAAGTGAGACCTCACGGAACTGGGGTTTCATACTTTCCCTCACTGCTAAATGCTAACATCAGCATGCTAACATGCTACCAATGGTAATGCTAACATGCAGGTATAATTTAGCACGTGTAGTGGTTATCGTGTTCACCATATTAGTTTGTGTAAGCATTCTTACACTTGCTTCTTAGCATGAGAATGTTATTAGTTTTGCAGGTAGCTGATCAAAAAACAAATTATTGGACAATCTGAAATTTGGACCTGATGATGGCGCTAGATGAAGGCTCGAAAATTATTCTAAATTGTGTTCTGAGTACTCGACAACACATTGACATTGCAATCTCTAGAGACATTTTGCTAAGATGGCTAAAAATGATTATTGCTGTTATGGAATTTGTTTAGCATCTCTGCTTCACCTAATTTCCTTACTTAATTAATTAAACATGCAATGTTGAGTCCAAAGTAAAGGGGTTTTATGCTGTGATGCCACTATCATCACAGCATAATGATAATTGAAGAAGTGTTGTGATGATTTTACATTGAATTTGACATTTACAGTAATACCTGTAGTAATATGTGTTATATTATGTCACTTTTACAATACTTCTTTCACATTTATCTTGAGGTCACAAGAGAAGAGCATTCAAACGAAAATGAATCACCTGAATAAGCTTAGACAAACACAGGAGTCCTAAAATAATGTATTTACTGCACATATAGTATAGTCAGCAACAGTGTGTTCAGACTTGTATAAGGGCAAAGTGTACATGCACAGCAGAGCTTCAAATCTACATCTAGAAACTTCTAGGAAAGTCTACTCAGCATTGCCACTTTCAACACAACTCAGTAAAGGGTGAAGTAGCCTCGTGCAAATCTGCAGGTTTACAGCACATTTAGCTTAACAGTAATAATAATAAATGATTTTGAGCTGTTGCTGTACAGTAATTTTTTTTCAAAAACAAACATCTATCAGTTTCTAACTGAAATGTATAAATTTCACAGAAAGAAGAGAAATCTGTGGTTGAAAAAGCTGGATATACCCTCAGGCCACGAAAAAATTAAAAAATGGCTTCTGGTTTCTTCACTAACAGAGTTGACATGGTCAAAATGTGAAGATGAAGCTAAAAGCAAAGATGGAAATTTCTTCGATTATACAAAACCTGTTGATAACAATAATTAAAATGTGAATGCCAGCGAATGACTGTTGGTCACAGATCAAAATGTATGTGAACCTTGGCCGTGAAAAGTGAATTGAATCGAACGTATAAAAAATTGTCATTCGGCCTCAATCAAGTTAAACCTTGATTTCAGTACCACGTGTTTCCTAAATATTGACAGAAGACCATCGAGGGGAGCATTGCCCCTCACCCTGTTTAATGTAAAGACGTGCTGATCAATATTTGAGGAGCGCCTGCAGCTGCAGTGAGTGACTGCTCTTCACTAATCATGTGAAAGATTAAATGTGCATGTGTACCATAGAGGGCAGAGATTCAACAAGTTATTTTTATGAAGACATTCAACACTATGCTGCAACATGTGCAGACTTGAACTTCACTCAATCTAATCTTTTCACATCAGCATCATCCATTACAACACAGTAAGGTGCTACTGTAGTGAAGTCACCAGAAAATAGAATTGTAAAGTAAGAATTGTCTGAAATTATTATAATTTTCTTGCAGAATCTGTGCAGATAGACCTGTTAATCTGCCTAAAAGTAAGACAAACTCAGACTTAAGGATGAAGACATTGTTTAGGCTTACAGTGTCCCATGATGATCTAAATGATTTTTATCTCCACCAGGAGAATCATGCAATCGCTCCGCTGTGTCCGTTCGTGCGTTCATGAGTGAATGTGTACCTCTGTGTCTGTCCACGGCTAATCTCACATTTTGCAGCAGCAAACTGCACAATATTTTGCATGGCCAGTCATGGCTGCATGCTCAACGACCTCTGGTGGTTGTGGTGACTCACACTTTATTAAAAAACCTTTTATACCTGATTGATATACTGCCATTTTCTGCCTGCTGGCTCCTCACTCACTGCTCTTAACCAGCTGCCGGCTGGTAGGGGTCGCTAGTGATAACACAGCTGAGTGCATTGCCGTCAGTCGTTATTCTGCGCCCAGAGACAGTTATTTTGTGCTTTTTTAATTGGGCTTAAAACCTTTATATTATCGAAAACATAGACTTGAAGACTAAATAAACGCTTCAAGCGTGGTTACACCCGTGAGACGCAGCTGAGACGCGGTCCTGCACAGACCCAGTGCAGACAACTGCATAGCTGAAATTGAGAGCTTGTCTGTTGAGAAAAAAAAACACCCCTGATACACTTACAGTTTAGAAATGTGGGTTGTAGGCCTATTCATTCAATCCAACATTACAGCATTGGTCGCTGCAGACACTACTGGCTGAGATCTGCACTTTACCGAGCGCACTTCTCTCTTTTTTTTTGTTTTATGTAACATTTATTTACTTTTGTCAGCAAATAAATTAACGGCATCAAGCTGATTTGTGTTGTGTTCATAATGAAACAAATCCTATTATTTGCGAGGAGACATGCATCATCGTTTAGTTTGAAAGCAAAAGAAAAAAATATTTTGAGATACATGTATGAATCCTGTGTTTGTGTGTGTGTGGCTGTATACATATTTATATGTGTGTATGCATGAACATATCTGTGTGGATAAAAGAGCGATTTATGTTTTTGTGGCAACATATTGTAATGTTCTGGCAAAACAAACAGTAAAGAGAAATGACACAACATGGCACCACTACATCCACATACAGAATACTCTACTAATTGGCTAGAAGGAGACTGTGCTTGTAAACACACTTACGTCAAAGTTACAGCCCAGTCTGGTCTATTAAAACTCACCCGTCAGCTGAGTTTAAGCTTTAAGACCCACCTATCAACGTAACAACCAACAACAGTACCATGCAGAGTGGAGGGCTGTCAGTGGCCTCTAGTGGATCCTTATGTTTCTGCAGAGCAACACAGACACTGTCACTATCAATACAGTATTCCTGCTTTACTACACTGTCTCATGTTCAATCCCAGCAGCAGTCATTATGTTGTGTCCTTGAGTAAGACTTGATATATTGAATCCTTGCTCATTCAATTTAAAGTTCTCTCTTGAAATAGAGCATCAGTTCAAACTGGTTTGACAGTAGTGACTACATGAAAAGCTATTTTTATATGGGAAATTCTCCCTGAAAAAATATCAAAGACATCCTTTTTTTAAGAAAGTCCCAGCAATGTTTTTCATCCGCATTACCACAGCAACGACACGCTTATGACAGTATTAAGTTACAAATTGGCAATAGAAACAAACTCAGACTACTTTATAGCTGCCTCACCCCCCCTCTTCCCCCCCCCCCCCCCCCCCCCCCCCCCCCTCCTATCTCTATTGTACTCACTCTTAGGTAGAGATAAACATTCCATGTGCTTATAGAAACAGGTGTCAGGCTTCAGGAAGACACACACACACACACAGTTAATTATTTATCCACTCAATGAAATGCTGACATACACACCGCCCTGTCTGCAGTGTCACTTTAGCCTATACAAGAGACCTTACTGATGGACCAGTTATCTTCAGTGAAGCTAAGAGAGAGAGAGAGAGAAGTCTGGGGAAAGATATAATTAGGTTGTAACCTTTTTAAATGTAATATATGCATGTTTTGTAATAATGAGCATTGCAGCTTGTTCCACGACATTAGATGGGCGCGTGATGGATGAAATACATTTCTTTTCAGAGCTCACGGTGATGCTGGTGTTTGTAGGTTGTACATAAAAAAGATTGTCCAAGGAATCACGATATCAACACTTGCGCTACTCCAACTCTTTCTGGATATGTCTCTGGGGTGTTACTTCTTTGTAATGGAAGTATGCTAATCAAATCCTTGGCTATTTAATGTCATATACATTTTAACATATATGCTAGAATAGTTTCATCTAAATTTGATTATAGAATTACTGTTTTTGTGAGTTTCGCATTGTAATAAGTATGTTTGGTGCAGTTGCAGAGTTTTTTTCTTAGTATCAAGATTTTCCCATAAATGTGAACCGTCTATTTTAGATATCGTGCTAATTATAGTCTGCTTTGATAATTTTCCACAGGACGCTGCTGCGACTGTTCCTACGATGGAAGCAGTGAGTGTGGACTGATCCATTCAGTGGGCGGGGGGAGTTTAAGTACAACAAGTCGGCAAAATCGTTATAAAATACATTGCAAATAACGAATACGTTTAGTTTCGACACGTATATTTGTTATGCATCATTGTAAGCAGCGCTTACTTATCTCACATACAGACCAAGTCTGTTAAATTGCCTTCGAAGAGAAAAATAAACCCTTTAGTTGTAAAGTCGGGAAGTCAGACGAAAACCGAGCTCTGTGCCACATCTTCCACTAAATGATAAAGCGGCTACACCGAGGACTGGAGGCAGGACCGAGGAAAGAAAAAGCTCGCTTCAAACAGCAACATTTATTCTGGTCAAACTCCAAAATGTTAATCTTCTGATAGAGTCAGACGGTGAAACTCTCTCGGGCATCTTTAGCTTTATCAATAAGAGGTGTTAGGTTTGGCTACTGTAGGTTAATAACGGTGAAGGAAACGTGCGGCATCTGGTGAAGTTGGAAAGTGGGCTTAACCAAAGTGGACTTTTTGAACCGGAAGATTCACAAACAGCTGTTACTCCTAAACTAGGTAAGTTAACATGACTTTATCTGAATGACTGGTTAAAGCTACTGTTTTGTCCTTAATGAGTAATTAGTCCATCCTGGTCTGCTGTGGCAATTAATGTATTTGAATCTTGTGTTGAAGACAAATTAGGGTAATATTCTTGAAGTTACTATCACAATTATAGGGGCATTTTCTTGTATCAACAGGCTATATCACAATATTGCAAAGGTATTTTCAAAAATAAACAAAGTGAACTGTTCAGCAACAAACTGTTCACTGTTGGAGCAAACCTTTCAATGTGTAGCCTGAAACAAATACTTTGATAACGTATTTTATATAATAAGTAACCAATAGTGCATCTGTGTGTGTGCGTGTGTGTTACTGAATTTATCTTGTGACGTGATGTGTAAATGCAATGTATTCTCAGGTCTCTTGAAAAATCTAAAGTTACTGTGAGGAACTTTTGACCGGTTATGAAACAGTCCCAATTTAATACTGATGCCTACACATGATCTACATAAGTAAACAAGTCCATCAGCGAATTAATTGGCTATTTCTATATCATCATTATAAGCCCGGGAGAGCCAGAACTAGGACTGAGCGGAGCAGGCTGTCAGACACTGCTGCTGTAAAATATGAGGTTTTCTTTCACAAGGTTGCTCAGAAACAGTACAGCTTTCATCCTGAGAGGCCGCCAACATCAACACAGAATGAAGTTACTTTAAGTAACTTTAGACTCAATGAGATTTTCAACTAACTTACATTTTGTTTATAATTTTTAATCATAGCTTGCTTGAAATTTATTTTTGGGGGACAGCAGATATTTGTCGAACAGTGGCATGATAAGTCTATTTCATTATATGATTTCAGATGTCTATAAATAATAATAGAGATGTTGCCCAGCCCTAAGAAAAATAGACTCAGTATTGATGAACAAAGGTGTGTCAAGCTCTTTTGTCTATATCCATCCCTTAAAACTTTGTATCTTGCCATAATTATGCTTGCTAGTCCATTAATTTCATTTCTTTTTGATAACAAGAACAGAGCCAACTTGTGTACAGTGTATCCAAAATAAAAAAAATAAATAAAAAAACATTCTTAGCAAGGTTGTAAACCTAAAAATACACATAAGGATTTTGCTGTAGTGAACTTTTGAGCAATGCGCATGATGCAGAAATCATTGTGGATGACCCTAAACAGAAAAAGAATACAGCTGTAATAGATTTAACTGTTTTTAAAAACCAACAGCAAGCCTTTTAAATGTCTCGATGTACTGTATGTCCGGCCCTGCGTTTGCCACAGATTGATAGCTACACCGCCTCCCTCTCATAAGCCTTAGCACTACTATCCTGTTGCCTTGGCTACTGGTGTGTCGGGGGACTTCATCCTGATCCCCTGCTTGATTTTCTCTGACACTAGTTCAGAGAGACTGCCACGAAGCAGCGCTGAAAGCGAGAATAACTTGAGAGCAAATGTTCTCTTTTTTCCTTCCTCTCGCACTGGACTAACTCCTCACCCACCTGATGCAGTCTAAGTTAGCAGTAGCACGAAGAACCTCAGGCCGCGTCGCAGCTCTGCTCATCCACTGCACAGCACGCTACCTACATGCAGCACTAAAATGGTAACTCTGCTTTCTTTCTGTGCACCGAACCGTATCGGTTTGTTTGAGGAGGAGCCACAACACAGACCGCATGGAAAATATTTTCATATTGCAGAGTTGAGGATGGGAAGAGGTTGATGATCGTAAATGATGCAGCCAATTAACAAACTCTGTTTTTATGGCTTCAGAATGCTGAAAAATGTCCATCACAACTTCCCAGAGTACAGGGTTGAAGTCTTCAATGTCTTTGTTTTTTCAACTTACAGTCAAGACCCCAAAAGTGAAATCTATGATCAAATTAAAGACAGAATCAAGGTTTTTTTTTTTCCCTTACAGAATGACTTACACAATTAACAGATGTTTAGAAAATAGTTACTAATAATACTCACTAACTGATGCAATGTCAGAGGCATAATGAGCTCCATCAGCTTTGTGTCATGCTTTGATGGATAGATGGACTACTACTACTATGTATCTAAACAAACACCCCTCATCTCTCCTTTTCTGACGGTCTTTGAGATTTATTCTTTGTTGTTACAAGAAGTATTGAGTATCTGGGAAAAGAATGGAGGATTTCTTTGTTGTGAAAAGCCAATACACAGGAAATTAAGTGGGCCTGAGAATGGCAAACAGCAGTGAAAGTTGCCTGGTCAGGGGTTTAGAAGATCTCCACTGTAGCCTTGGGCAGGGGGATACTTGCTGCACTGGAGCCCGTGTGAACCAGTCTCATTAGGCTGGGAACCCACTGGAAAAAGTGGACCATACAGAGCAGGAACAGCTACGGGGGTTGTGGACTAGATGAGAGACTGTTGCTTCGTATTAGAGAGGAATTGCAAACACGGAATCTTGAAATGGCAATGTCATTGGCACTGTTGTGTATCAAACGACACTCGCAGACAGTGTTTGGTCTTGCAAACTTATTTTGCATTTTGCAACAGTCGAGGCAGCGAGAGCCTGACTTTCTTTGCACAGGAGGTCATGTAGATGTCAATATCCAGAAGTTATTTCTGACCACATTTCAAGATGTTTTCCACTGCACCAAGTAGAAACTTAAGAAAATGACCTGCCCAGTTCCCAGCTGTGAAAACATCTAAAACATCCTGTGACGTCTCAAATTGAGGCCTGTATGCATTCATTGCATACACAGGAAGCACAAACAGAACTACAATACAGCTGATTGCCCATCGCAGAGAGGCAGGCAACTGTTCCTGCAGAAGGTAACAGGTTCTTGCAGCAATATTTCATATGTGGACAACGGAAACAACAGTTACGAGGCAGCTGTTCTCACTTCAGCCCAGAAATGAGCTTGATCAGTGTTGCGACATTGTCCGACTCTTTTTGTTTTTTATTCCGAGCATAATAAATGAGCATATTTCAGAGGCCAGGGGAAACTGTAAATCTGTTTTGCGAGTGTGTTTGTACATTTTCTTTACGAGACTGATTTGCTGTTTTCTCTCCAACGTCATGGCAGCACTTTTCAGTCTTCCAGGCTGGAATCTGCTGGATTTCTTATGAGGGAATAAAAAAAGCAACGCCCATATTTATGTCTGTTCCAGCTCAGCCTGCTCACTGAGCTGTCCTGGAAAAGTCCATGTGACCCAGAGCTGAGGAGATGCTGCCGCTCCCTCATCCTTGTTGTACATTAGAGCGGAAGACTATGGTCCGGCCTGCAGGGCAGTGTGCAATTTATACCATAGCCGTGTTTAAACACAGTCAGCTGACATTGATGTTATATTCTCGAAGTGCAGCTTTTATTCTACGGTCACAAGCTTGCTGCCATGAAAGCCATGTGATATGATAGTGTTGTTACTTTTTCAAAATGCAATAGAGGGCTATTTGTTCTAAGACTATTTGTATCATGTTATTCATTCATTGGATTCATCATTGAGCAGAAGATGAATCCTTATGACCTCAGTGATTTACTTACTTTTCCTCCAGCAGGTCAAAGTTTTCATGCAAGTGAATGATCTCATTTCTGCTTGATGGTTTGGCACACAATTTTTGTTTTGCTAGCATTATGTTAGCATTTAACTCAAAGCCACCACTAAGCACAGCCTCACAGAGCATGTAGACCCTTAAATCTTAAATTATTTCCAACAAAAAATGTAACAATCTGGAACTCAATATTATGGCCTTACAATGTTCAAAATCGTACCCACCACACTGTTTAAAAACGTGTCAAGTAAACTGGGGTAAGGGATAAACCGTGTCACATGTGTTGTGCACGTGGTTTTAATGATTTATTTTCCGTCTATAAGTGGGTGACGTTGTTAAGCGTTTATGTTACTGTCTGGTCCTCAAACCTGCCGGCCTGCCTGCCTCTCATGTTACTCTCTGACTTTGATTCATAAAATTGCAGGAAATTACACCCATGTAACAATTATGAGAAATAAGGGCGTCTGCGTGTTGAAAAGACCTCATCCAAATTCACACAGTTCTCATTTGTTCTACGCCAGATAAAATCATTCTGGTGCCAATGACACAGGAGTAATGGGATTTCAATAATTGGAAGAGAACGAACATGGGGATAATACATCTCTCCCTGCCATGAATTCATTCTACGTAACACAGAGGAGTAGATGTGTTATTCAGAAGGATTATTATGTAATTAAACCGCTGGTATTAGCTGGAAATAGTTTTTCTTTTTATGTGTCATACTTTTTCGATTCTTTCTTCCTCCCTGCCCTCGCACATCTCTTTTTCTTTCCCTCCCACGCACACTTCACCAGATTCGTGTTGTAAAAGATTTGCTCAGGTTTTGGTCAATTTCTTCTTTCGATTTCCAAAAAAGGACATTTTAACATTCTGACCGTGTTGAAATTCGCCCCTTTCTTTCTGTTCCTTTCTTTCATACGAAGGCTGCTCTCAAACCTCTGATGAAACACAGATTTTAGATGGTTGATACTGAAAATGAGGACAAGCAGATGGATTTAATTTCCTCATGTGATTGACAATAAATGTGTGTCTTTATACCACCTTTCCCTTGCTGACAAAATCTATGAAGCATGAAAGATTTTCTTCTCTTATTTGAACAAATCAAAACAATCACCTGTTGTTATGCAAGTGTCATAACCTTCTTGCGTACTAACACCCATGTTTGCCTCTGCTTCATCGGTGGGCTGCATGCACAGAGTGTCCCATCTAATACTTACTGTGTTGTTTTGGTTTTGTCCTGGATGTGTTGTTTTCATGCATCCTCACATCCTCAATCATGAATACCCCCGCATACATGAATAAAGAGATTATAACCATGGAAACCGAATTTGAACAAACCGCAAAAACCAGAGGTGAATAGGTCCAGGTGGTCAATGCTTCAGTGTCTTTGTTAGCATTGGTATTTTTTCCCCTTCATCTGTATTTCTCTAGTTGGTCAGTGTATGAACTCCACCGCTTAAAATAAATTAGAATATGCATTTTCACATACAGGTGAGGACTATTGTTGAGGTGAATGTCTGGCTTTCTCAGTAACAACAGTCAGTATCAGCCTGAAGTGGGTTTATTGAGAATTACACTACACCAGAACACTTGTCCTGCAATTACAGGTCGATAAATGATCACTGTGACAGAGGATTAATAGTCTATCCGTGGAGACACATCCACAGCCCCACCACACACACACACACACACACACATATCGTAACCTCATGAGGTTTGAGTTGTAATCTAATCTCTATTTTTCCTACTGTGTATGGACATTGTCTCAACTGTCCAGATTTATCCCTCAGCTTGGCTGCCTGAGAAGCATCATCAGCACATGTTTTTATGATAAAACACTGCTGCAAGCTGAGAGGAGTTATTGAACCAATGAATCATTTATGATGTTCACACAAGGATATTAATGAGCGCTGTTGGTTCCCCTGCAGGAGCAGAGGAAGCCGAGCAGCCGACGACGTGGACAGTAAAAGCGAAGGGGGAGTGGAGAAGTGAAAGGAGAAGGTAGAAACACCAGCCCAGCTACCTGCCTGCCTACCTGAGAGTGCTGTGTCATGGGGAAACAGAACAGCAAGCTGCGGCCCGAGGTCCTGAACGACCTGAGAGAGAACACAGAGTTCACCGACCACGAGCTGCAGGAGTGGTACCGCGGCTTCCTCAAGGACTGTCCAACTGGCCACCTAACTGTGGAGGAGTTCAAGAAGATCTATGCCAACTTTTTCCCCTACGGAGATGCCTCAAAGTTCGCCGAGCACGTCTTCCGCACGTTTGACACCAACGGAGACGCCACCATCGACTTCAGGGAGTTCATCATCGCCCTGAGCGTGACATCTCGTGGCGGGTTGGAGCAGAAGCTGCGCTGGGCCTTCAGCATGTACGACTTGGACGGGAATGGGTACATCAGCCGGGCAGAGATGCTGGAGATAGTTCAGGTGAGGACGTACTGTATGACAGAATAGGGTTTCTTCATTGATGTTTATGCTGTGTACATCAGTGTCTTGCTTAGTTTTGGTCAGGATCAGCCTCATTCTGCAGATATATAACGAGGTTCTTCAAGCAGTGCATCTCATATATAAGACAGTGATTATTCAAGTAGGAGGAATGTAAATTTAAAAGGTTTCTACTAGTTTGGCTAATTCACTACATCAGAATGACTGATGATGTAGAAAAAAGGAAAGGAAAGGAAAGGAAAGGGAAACGACAGACAAAACTGAGACATTTAATCAGATTCCTTTGGGTTTAGCACATTTTAAGCCAAATCTATATCCATAACAAAATAACAAATGTAATTTATTAAAAACTACGGACTAAACTAAATTAATACTATTTATACTGATTTTAATTCCAAGTATGGCTGCAATTAATGATTACTTACATATATAAATCTGCTGTTTATTGTCTAGATAGAATAATTGATACATTGTGTGGTCTATAAAATGTCAGAAAATAGTGAAAAATACCGTGACAATTTCCTTAATCCCAAAGTGAGTCGGTAAGCGTCTTGTTTTGTCAACAGTCCAAAACCTAAAGATATTCAGTTTACTAATAAGTAAAAAAAAAAAAAGTTGGAACTGAAAAAGTTTTAATACCTTTGCTAGAAAAATTGCTAAAACAACATCAATTGTCAAAATAGTTGCCGATTACAGATGTATCCACTAATAGTTCAGTGTACAGCTTTCTGTCCTGTGACTGCTTTTAGGCTCGGCAGTCATTTGTGGGTCTGAATTTATAAGATACTTCACATCATGGATGCGGGCTGCCCTTTCTGTCTTTCTTATCACTGTGGCTATATTTACTCTTCCAATATGGTGAGCTGAGCAGCCTGCAGGGCCATATCAATTTTGGTTCAGTTCGTTTTGTTTGTGGATACAAATGAATGTGAAAAAAACAACATCAGCATCAGAGCTTTTGTTAAAGGTCAATGCTTTCCGTTTTTCAGCAAAAACCTTTTCCTCATCACAGACCTTTACACGATCTAAAAATGTGTGCAGCTGTGGAGGTTCCAAATAGACACATCTGACACATGAGTCACTCACTGTGAAACAGTTTAACAGCAGGATGGGCTTCATTTGCCAGAGCACCATCGTTACCAGGTAGCAATGGAAAACAGGTCATTCAGACAAAAGATGGAACAAATGTGTCCGATGGGAACATAAACAGCATATAAGAGGTGGTCATAGTAACTGACATCACCAATTAGTTTGTGAACTGCTTTTTTGAACCCCACGAGTACTGCATTTTGTCTGTCTCCATCTTGCTTATTTTGCAACCATAAGTGACACGAGAGGGTGGAGCGAAGTAAAACCAAAGACATTTTTAGGCCACCAAAAAGGTTATAATTAACTTTCATGAACTTAAAACACACCGTTAAAGCATGCCCTGCTTTGTCTCTTTTATTCTAAATGGGACCAACATTTACAAAATGAGCATCATGCATGTTTTGAAGAAGACTTGAGAATAGTGATTGAGAACATAAAGTCACATTTACAATGTTTACTGAGGTAAAAAAAAATCAAGTGGGGTCATTTTCTCATTGACTTCCATACAATCTGAATTATTTTTTAAACCAGGAGTCGCCCCCTGTGTGCCATTAGAAAGAATGCAAGTTTAAGGCACATTGGCTTCACTTTTTTTAGAACCAGAGGTTGCTGCCTGGTTGGGAACAGTTGTTTCTTTGACTGCCTAAAAGCTTTACACAGACGATAAGCAGAGTTTGATATGCACAAAACAGCAATCGTTCTCCCCCTTCCTTTGTAGGCAATTTATAAGATGGTATCCTCAGTAATGAAGATGCCTGAGGACGAATCAACACCAGAGAAAAGGACAGACAAGATCTTCAGACAGATGGACATTGACAATGATGGTAAGACTGATGTTTTATTTTGATGTGCTCAATATGCTTTAGTGAGGAGATATCACAACCAGCTGTCACTATCAGTCGTGAAAGCAAGAGGGAGTCCTGAATAAAACTGGCTTCTTACTCTTCTCACGGTACAAAAACAGGTATATAAGCTTTAACAATTGGTGTAGTTGTAAGCAGAAATAACTATAACTCCTCCTGTGGGCTAGTGTATAAACATATGACAGTTGTAATAGTATAAAATCATAGAAAAGTGCTGACAAATTCTGTACATTAATAAAATGTCTTATATCTGCATACAACTTCATTATAGTGTGTTATAAACCATTTATTAAATGACTGCTTATTAATGCATCATGCATAATTAAATATATCACTGAAAGTAAAGCCTTACCAGATATAGATATATCGTGAAAGATTCGGTATTTAATGTCTTTTGACATTATACAATAGCCTCCACAGAGCAGTTGAGAGTAATGGGAAATATGGAAGCTGGACGACAGACAAAGACACAGAGAAATAGGACGTCATACAGCATGACCATTACTCACGAGATAATTAACAGTCTTGTGTATCTCATCCTGCTGAGCCACCTCGATGTCAGTGGTCTGACATTTAGTGTGAAAAGGTGATGCTACACCCATGTGATGTGCACGTAAGCATTTCCCAAGCGTCACAGACCGAGCTGCACGGCCGCGACAAAAGACGTAGATACACACAACCAAACCCATTAACACATTAGTTATAATGTGTTAATGGGCATAATGTGCATAATGTCAACAAAACACTGACAAGGTGTCTCAATTAGGGGAGAAAACCAGCGACGGAGCTCAAAGAGGGTTTTTAAAAAGTGGCACAAAGAGCCCGTGTTGCTATTTTACTGATGACCGTCTGCTCAAGAAGAGCCAGCCAGGGCAGTTACACCAAGGCTTGCTGTTTTTGACATGTCACATCTCAGTTAGATATTCAGAGCTAGTCGTATGGCAGTGTGGGCACCTAGATGTGTTTTGGAGCAGAAAGTCTGGAGGTCAAGATGTGTGTTTTATAACATCACAAGGTTCCACAGACCAGGCCTACGGCTACAGCTGCAGCTGACCCTCCTCTCTAATGCAATTTATACAGTTGCTGTGTGACTGAAAGTGGTAGTTAATTTAAACAAATTGTGGTGTGCTAAAATAATAACATTTGCTGGCAGCATTGTCAGATTGTATCTTTGCAATGCTGACTATTGGGTTTTAACAAAGACTGGGTAAAAAAATCTAAGATGTAAAATATTCAAACAGTGATTTAAGTATTGTCATTTTTATAATCTTACAAACAATATACTGTGCTACTAAACAGAGCATCTAAAGATTTCCTGACTTATATGAAAATAGCACAACTGTTATTAGCTATAAACGACTCAATCATTAAGTCATACAATGTAAGCTCATTGTAATTTATTTAGAAGTTGTGTACTTTGCCTGGACTGTGTTAACAGGGGCATCGGTGATTATATTGTAAAGGGACATTAGAGGCTTTTCTGTTGATTTTATTAGGTGGTTGCTGTACGATTCACTCCCTCACATGCTCAACCCGCTGGTGAATGAGAATCTTTTCTTCTGATCTGTGCTTCACAGGTAGATTGTCTTTGGAGGAGTTCATTAAAGGTGCCAAGAGCGACCCGTCCATCGTCAGACTGCTGCAGTCGGATCAGGGAGCCTCTCGTCAGTTCTGAGGACAGTGACAATAATAGACGCATACATTCCCCCAAAACACCATCACAAACCCACATCTGTCGGCTGGTCATCGCCACAGCTCACTCACCAGACAATCCTTTCATTTTGAACACAAGTCATCGTCTTATTGTTTACATTAATGGGTAATTCTCTTTGGTCAATGTGGCTCCTTTCCTGTGGACTATGACATGCGTTCAGTTGAGGTATTTTGCATTTATGCTTTTCCAAAAGCTCTCTTGACTTGAAATGTTTTTTACCCGTTCTCCATAAGTGAAGTGCCATATCATATATTTATACTGACTGGATTATGTGCTTGCAAGTATTATAAATCCCATTATGCTACACCAGGTAGAAACTAATTAGATCACTTCTTATAATTTGATTCAACTCAACTGTGTTGAAGAGTGGCTTATGTTGCTCTTCTGAATGCCTTCCATATTGCATGTGCCCGGTGATTTGAGTTTTCTGATATTGTTACAGTTCATGTGAATAATGAGGCCGTGGTTGTTTTTATTCCTTTTTATTTTTGTAACAAAAATTTTGTTTTCACACAATTCAAATAAAGTCGTGTAAGAAAAATCTACACAAGTCCCACAGTATCCCCTTGTGGACAAACATGAAAACCCAGCAAGATTCTCCCTTACTGGTTTAAAAAGGAGAAAAAAAAACAAATATAGAAAGAGTCACATAAGGTTGATATTAAAGTGTTACTTTGACAAGTCCACATTTTAAAACAGGTACGTGAGGGTGGCTGAGAAGGGGAGAGACGAACAACATTTGAAAAAGACGAATGAACAACTGAAATGCCACATTCATAGCCTCCTCCCCCTCTCAGCTGGCGGCTGCCGTATAAACATGCAGCTTCTAATGTTCAGCAGGTATGTGAGGCAGAGTTCACTCCATAGACATGACACATGCCCCCCCCCCCCCCCCCCCCCCCCCCCCCCCCCCATGTGACTGACAAAGATGATGTGAGAAACTGCAGGTGTCTCATGTGTCTTTTCTGGAATATTTCAGTAACTGGGCAACCGGGCCTCCCATTTGTCCACAGGAGAGGGGAGGCGGGGTCGCACAGGACCAGACCAGATTGAACCAAGTCAGTTCCCGCCCTGGTCGGGCTCATAACTCATCTTTATCAAAGTCATCATCCAGGTCTACGTCACTGAGGTCGTAGTCCTCCTCCACGGGAAGCTGCAGTTGAAAATAAAGACAAAACTGTTACCAAAGACGGGGATACACATGAAAACGTTCACTTCATATGAAGTAGGGCAGAGACGCAACGCAACTACGCATTAAACCAGGAAACAACATTTTAACCCAACATTTTACAACCGGGCCAAATTTCTGCCGGATCTGTAGTCGTTCCAAACGATCAAAGATTTGTCTTTGAACACTTTGATTTCTGGCATGTCAGAAGTTTTGGGTTGACTGTGTTGACTTAAGGTTGTGCTGCGATAGAAGTAAAACTGAACTCTGCTGCATGCCAGGCAGACGATATGGTCTCATCTTAAAGCCATCTGAGGGTCCATATTTAACTTTGTGTCCATTGTACAATTTTACAAAATGCTGTATTTTTTTTCTGTTTTGTCAACACTGTTGTGGATGAGATCATCTTTTTTTTTTTTTGTCAAGACCTGGACGATTGATCCGTACAACGTGGGTTTCGGCTTCGTAGAAAGGTAGAGGAAAACGTCCAATGTGTGTTAAGCTCACGTATAAGATTAACAAAAATGTAGGGCCAAATAGGACTCATCTGTACATAAGGTCAGAGATTTAACTCCACTGTGATGCTCCCGCTCACCTGTCCATCTTTGCCGTCCCAGGGTTCAACAGTTTGGATCTTGGGCATGGTGCCACCTCCCAATGTGGCAGTCGAGCCACGGCCTACAGAGAGCTCCCTGAGGAACAGATGAACCACATGAGCGCCATCGTTCAGCTTACTCCGAAGCGTGTTTTTACATCGTTTCTTGATATGATGGGAAAGAAAAACAACCTACCTGAGGAACTCATGAATGCCAGTCTCACTGAAGGAGCCCCTGAGCAGAGCAAATTTCATTTTGCGTAGGTTGATTGCCGCCATCGCAGGATAGCCAAATCCACCAATACCAAGAGAGGCCTCCAGCTCCATCTGAGCTCCAGCTTCAGTCCACAGCCAGCTGACGAGCGTGAGAACAGGATATTAGTCGGTCCCAATTAGTAATTTGCGTAATAATCCATGACTGTGCCGTCATCCTTACCCCCACATCTTCTTCTTGTACTTCTCAGCCATCTGCATCATCACCTCCACATAGCCGTTTCTACCTGCTGCGCCTGTTGAGACACGGGGACGGTTCACGGTGAGTGATTCAAGGGTTAAAATGATGTTTTAATATTGAACATGTTCAGAGTCAGTCTCACCTGTGTCCAGGATGTGTGGCAGAAAACCAATTACACACAACTGACTGTCCTCACAGGTCTTCTTCAAGATGTCTGTATTGAGGATCTGAGGGACAAACATGTACAATACACACAAATTTAATGTTTTGTGAATTCACATCATTATATAACTAGACAAACGTAAGTAAGGGTCTGAATTGCTTTTGTTCGTCTTGTCTGACAGGGTAACCGTCACTGCTCATGCCTAAACAACCAATATTGAAGTTAGTAAAGTTAGATTATTAATTGTGTTCATTAACACTGTAGAAAACAGAACTTAAAACAAAGGTGATAATCTCGTAGTTTATGGATTTTAGATTTCAAAAAGCATCTTCTCCAGATTCTAACGGACCCTTTTATTTTAGTCTAACACCAGCACTATAACCTTTCATCCATGAATGTATGATGCAAAGACACTGCAGAGTGCACTGACCTCCAGCAGTTCAGGAGCAGCAGCGTGGTCAGAGAACAGGTCCACAGCCCTCTCGATGATGTCTCCACGTGTGCGGCCTCCTTGGTAGTCTTCCGGCTCCTCGCCTTTGCGGAAAATCTTAATGGTGGGAAATCCACGGACCTAAAAACACATAAAACACACTGTTCCAGTTCTGCAAATCATTACCTTAGATTTAGTGGCATATTGATAGTTATTTAAGGATTCAGTATAGGAAAGTCTCTTCATTATTCAATACAATACATGTCTTAGTTGATGTTACAATGACTGCTTAAACTGAAATGTTATCAGTCGCAAACTTAAACAATGGTTAAAATTGCAAAAGACTAGCATCATATTGAGGGTGTGTCCAGTGAAGGTTCTCACTGTTGTTATGTCTACTAGTACAACTATTGGGTATCAGAATTGTGTACCAATACACCACATTGACTTATCTCTCACCCCGTAGCGGCTGGACACAGTCTGGTGCACAGTAGCATCCACAGCTCCGAGGCGAACTTTGCCCTTGGTCTGCTCCTTGACAGCCGAGGCTGCAGCTGC
This sequence comes from Anarrhichthys ocellatus, assembly GCF_004355925.1. Taxonomy (NCBI): domain Eukaryota; kingdom Metazoa; phylum Chordata; class Actinopteri; order Perciformes; family Anarhichadidae; genus Anarrhichthys; species Anarrhichthys ocellatus. Next base: position 176,194 of record NW_022280205.1, on the reverse strand, counting down.
CCACTCGGGCTCCAGGCTGTCAACAACAGCAAAAAAGTGATGGTTTGAAATTTATTTATTTATTTTTTTTAAAAGACTGATTTTCTTAAAGAATTAATTCCACAGTAGAGAAGTCACAATTCATTTATTGTACTAGTGTGTGTGTGTGTGTGTGTGTGTGTGTCACTGTTTCTTACAGCTGGGGGTGGACTGTGTGAGGTATCAAACTCACCTTTTGCAGTGTCCACACCAGGGGGCGAAGAACTCCACCAGCCACACCTCGTCACCCCCCAACACCATCTTGTCAAAGTTGTCATCAGTGAGCTGGACCACATCCTCCTTACTGCCCCCACCGCTCTGCTGGAAGGGAAGCTGAGTGTTACTTAAAGTTCACTTAAGGGTTTTTGATGTTTCCAATTTCAAATAATTACAACAAACCGCTGCACGGGGTCCCTAATGTATCCACCTGTTTGTTGTAGCCGGAGCTGCCGGACTTGCCGCTCAGCCTGTCTTTTACCAGTGTGCGCAGAGTGTTCATGGCTGCATCCACGATGGCTTGGCTACTGCGTCCACCTGAAGGAAGAAGGGGATTCAAAGCCGAAGAAATTTAATTTAGAATCTCAAGTCTTCCTCGCAATAACTTTAACGGTCAGAAAGTGTCCAACAAAGCCCTGAAAGCAAGCTGATTTACTGAGAAAGGGTGACGTTAGTTGCCTCTCTGACGCCTACGTCCCCTTTTCTCTGAACTGATAATAATTAGATTTAACTTTTTTTCAGAACAGCTTCTTTATCAGGGCTTGATAAGGTCACTGTAGAGGAAGATTTCAAACTCACAAAGCTGTGTCTTCACCAAACAAAAGTTATGTTTATTGCAGTGGTTTTGGCTGTACCTTGGTAGTCCTCCGGCTTGTTCTTATTGGCTCCAAAGACCTTGATGGTGGGGAAACCTTTGACGCCATACTGGCCACCCAGTGACTTGTGCTGGTCTGAATCTACTGCACCAACCTTCACAATACCCTGAGGGATGTCAGGAAAAAAACAAAACGTTTGAGTGTCTAGTGTCAACTTTTAATCACAGCAAGCCTGTTATTCATTGTATCAGGAAGTCAGCATGTCAATGAACAAATGCAACAGTTACTTTTGTATGCAGGATATTTCCACGCGCATATATTGTTAAGAAAATAACATTAGAGGTGATAGCCATGTGTAGAAAAGCACTTTCAATAAAAAACAAAAACACAACATTACCTTAGTTTAAGCCAAAAACAAGACTCACTAATATTTGACTACAGTCCCGTGTCTGCCCATGTCACACGCCTGCGTTTGCAGTTATTCTCACTGCTGAGTTACAAACTTGTAAAACACTTGTAGGTGGAACAAAGCTATGAGCTTCGTTATTGTGATAAAACTTAAGTGAGTGAAATGAAAAATGAAAAATGAATG